>NC_061810.1:40041590-40345519 GCF_021462225.1 Girardinichthys multiradiatus
CTGAGATGACAGCAACATTATATTATTCCTCATAAACCTCCACCTTGATAAACGAAACGTTCACATCCTGCAGGGCTCAGTTAAGTAAATGCTAAATTAAACCCCATTTTCTGTATTTCAATTAAAAACTGATAAAAACAATTGGAAACAACTGTGCAAACAAAGGTTTGTTTTTCTTTCTGTTATTAAAAAGGATGGTAAATTACAAAGTTGAGAGTTATGTAGCTCACATTTAATCATAAGCATTTATGTCAGATGTCTCTCCCCATTAGAGGTTAAAGTTCATGCAAATGTGATGATGTAGCTGCCTCAAAACATGTTGAACTAGCATTTTAAAACCAATCTTGGTATCTACACACAGTCACATGTCAGTAAAAGCACATCCAACATGCACAGCAACACTGTGATATTAAACAGAACCAGCTTTGGTCTAGGAGAGTAGGAAAGCTCCAGAGTCTAGTTGAATCACACAAGGTAATGTATGTATGTATGTAAATGAATTCATTTGCATTACAGCCAGCATTGAAAGGTCATGTGCTCTTTGAAGTTTCCAGAAACACTTACAATGAGTCAAATCTCCACTGCCACCACCTGTTTGGAGACTGTTTAATTCTAAGCAATAAGAGCTGTTAATATTTGGTACAGTAGCCTTTGTTTGCAATTACAGAGGTCAACGTTTCCTGTAGTTTTTCACCAGGTTTGAACAAACTGCAGCACGGATTTTGGCCCATTCTTCCACACAGATCTTCTCCTGATCAGCCAGGTTTCTGAGCTGTCGCTGGAGTTTGAGCTCCCTCCAAAGATTTTCTATAGGGTTTAGGTCTGGCGACTGGCTAGGCCACTCCAGAACCTTGATATGCTTCTTACGGAGCCACTCCTTGGTTTTCCTGGCTGTGTGCTTTGGATCATTGTCATGTTGGAAGACCCAGCCACGACCCATCTTTAGTGCTCTAACTAAGGGAAGGAGGTTGTTCCCCAAAATCTTGCAATACATGGCCCCGGTCATCCTCTCCTTAATACAGTGCAGTCGTCCTGTCCCATGTGCAGAAAAACACCCCCAAAGCATGATGCTTCCACCCCCATGGTTCACAGTAGGGATGGTGTTTTTGGGATGGTACTCATCATTCTTCGTCCTCCAAACTTAGCGAGTGGAATTAAGACCAAAACGTTCTATTTTGGTCTCATCTGACCACAGAACATTCTCCCATGACTCCTCTTGATCATCTAAATGGTCATGGGCAAACTTAAGACGGGCCTGGACGTGTGCTGATTTAAGCAGGGGAACCTTCCATGCCATGCATGACTTTAAACTATGACGTCTTAGTGTATTACCCACAGTAACCTTGGAAACAGTGGTGCCAGCTCTCTTCGGGTCATTGACCAACTCCTCCCATGTAGTTCTGGGCTGTTTCCTCACCTTTCTTAGGGTCACTGACACAACACAAGGTGAGATCTTGCATGGAGCCCCAGTCCAAGGGAGATTGACAGTCATGTTTAGCTTCTTCCATTTTCTAATAATTGCTCCAACAGTTGATCTTTTTTCACCAAGCTGCTTGGTAATTGCTCCGTAGCCTTTTCCAGCCTTGTGCAGGTCTACAATTTTGTCTCTGCTGTCTTTGGACAGCTCTTTGGTCTTAGCCATTTTAGTAGTTAGAGTCTTACTGATTGTGTGGGGTGGACTGGTGTCTTTATGCAGCTAACGACCTCAAACAGGTGCTTCTAATTTAGAATTATAAGTGGAGTGGAGGTGGACTTTTAAGAGGTGGACTAACAGGTCTTTGAGGGCCAGAATCTTTGTTGATTGGCAGGTGTTCGAATACTTATTTGCAGCAGTAACACACAAATAAGTTATTAAAAAAATCATACATTGTGATTTCCGGATTTTTTTTAGATTATGTCTCTCGCAGTGGACATGCACCTAAGATAAAAATGTCAGACCACTTAATGATTACTAAGTGGGAGAACTTGCAAAGTCGCAAGGTGTTCAAATACTTATTTTCCTCACTGTATCTACACATCTTTACATTTTGTCCTCAGTATCAGAGGTATAGATCTAGCTCAGCCTTTGTGTTTATATCTTTGCTTTTTGTGTTGACATGGAGCTTTATGTGCCGGTGTATTGGTTATCATCAGCAGAGTGCAGCGTTTAATGAGGGAAATGGGAGGAAAATAAATATGGTGCCTTTGAAAATGATTTTATCTCATCCCTTTATTGCCTCTCATCTCTATCCATTTATTGCGTGGGAGAGATTGTATAGAATCATGGAGAGGGTGAAGATTTGAATCATTATGCCCTGTCGTCAATGCTACTTTGTTTTCAGCTCTGCTTTATTCATTCCTTTTACCTCAGCTATGTACTGGGAACTCTGCTTCCTGCGGTGAAACTGTAAAACAACTTAGGGAAAATATGTGTCAGACCAGGTGAGAATAAATGAGTAATGTAAAGTTATTTATATTCATCTTGCATGTTCATTATGGTAAAACAGTGTAAATGTTGGTCCAAAGATTTATTTTGTTTAATAAAAACCAGAAACAAACAGGCTTATTAAAGATGGCCTCAGTAAAGCTTAAAAAAAAAAAATGAATACCATCACAAATGTTTTCACATTTTATTGTACTGCTTTTATGTCTGCATGCCTATGAAAATTGGTTTGATCTGATGAGTGAGCTTTTATTTTGGTTTCTTTTTCATTTCCTGCGGAGAACATAATAAGGCTCAGTTCATTGTGTTTCTTGGTCTCACTTTATATTGTGCCCTTGTTTTTAGAAAATGCTGCAGAGTTAGCAGAGTTAGGGGCATGGACACACATTATTTGATTGTGTGAACTTAAACTCTCATCAGTCCAGTTCCTTAATTTGACTGGTTAAAAAAAGGTTTAAAAGTTGTTTTTTTTTTAAGTATAATTATTTTCATATTACTTTCACTAAATAATTGCAAAAACGTAATTATGAATTTTAAAACTAATAAACAAAAGACTTTGCTGTTAAAGTTGTATTATACATGTTTTAGTAATCAGCATGAAAGACATATCAATGTTGGCCTTTGAATTATTAATTTGAAGTGTTCTTTTTTGGGATGAAAAGATAATAAGACATACATCTTAGAGTTCCAAGGTTTGAAAGCCTCAGCTTGACTCTTTCAATTTTTTTCCTCTTGATTGTGGCCCAACATCTCAATCTTTGACTCTTCGCTCTATAAAACTTCCTTTTCAAAAAGCATTGGGCTTTCTCATGTCAATAGCTACAATTCTGGAGCAGGTAGTTACTTTACTTCATGCTTTTGTGGATGTTAAAGTTGGGCCACTGCCAACAGCGATGCTGGAGTTCCAGCAGTGTTCAGTTTATGATTGGCTCAAGTCTTGGTAGCTGCTGGATTGTTCTTGAAACTCTTGAAACTCCTAAACATTTTCTTTTGACAGAGGTTATAAGTCTGGCTTATTGAATAAAATGTTTAAACAACTTCCTGGTCACAAACACATGAAAAACAGACTAGATAAAGCAGGTCGATATACCAGTATACCTCTAGAATCAACCCACTCTCATCTTTGGTGATAATTTATGGACTATTACTAAAAGCAGAGTCCTTGCCAGGAAACCAACTGATTTAAATGAGTCTGATAAGAGGAGTGGTCAAATATATATACAGAATTATACCAGGAGCATGTTGATGACTACAAAACCCATGTGGTTCCCCCACAGCTTATTGAAGGACATTTATTCAAATGTTATGGGAATGTTTGTATATATTAAAGCCATTGATTACAATGTTCGGCTGGTGTGCATAACATAATCTACTTGATTCTTGTTTTTAAAAATAAATTTAATGTTGTGTTTTCAAGACAACCAAAAAAGAAAAGTTCAAATGAAACCCAAAATATTATTACATTCCTTTCAATGCTAAGTGCATTTCAACTTCTGACTGGAAGTGCAATTAGCAGTGCTAGTGCTCCCCTGCCCAGTTTGCAACTGTTCATGACAACATTATCTGGGAACTCAGGCACATCAAGACATTTATTAGTTAATAATAAATAATCTACTTTCTGTGTGTTTCTCTTGGCTGCCGTTAACTTTCGATACCCTGGGTCTATTTCTACTCTGTCTCACAATCACTTCACAAAACAACTATGTACTAAACAGTTTACACACAAGAGCATAAAGGAAAATCTTCATCCAAAACCAGTTTGTATTCTAAACTACAGATTTTAGATAACATTTCAATAGATTAGAAGTTTTAATAAATTGTTGCATCTGATCCTGTGGTTAAAAATGATCGAAACTTTCAATTACTTGAGTGAAGAGGCAGTGTTTTCTTTTCCAAAGGCCGAAGCCACAGACCTAAATCTATAAGTAGAATAGACAACCGTAACTGCGGCAGACAGCTGTAGCAGAGTGGAACAAACAATTCAATACACACATTTAGTGTAAAACTTCATTTCAGAAGCGTTTGATTTTTGCACCTGGAACATGGTTTGAACCTGAGATGTTCTTTACTTGTTTGACAGTTTGTGGAAGTAACTAAAAACCTCACATTGCCTCCAATATGCTGTTCAGTCAGTCTCTTCACAGAAATATAATCTGTATAATAGAAAGAAATACTCTGTAAGGGCATGTAGAGGAGTTACACACAGTTGAAAAGGCAGTGAAACAGAACAGATATCGCTGGTAATATGAAAATGGAAGAAGTGTCTGGAGAGAGACAAATCTATAAAGGTGAGCCCATGATAAGGTCCTTTCTGAGTTGCAGTGAGGTAATGCAAAATTGTGTTAGGTTTTAGGTTATTTTGATTATCTCCCAAAATTTGTAAGCCTCTTAAGCCCCAAACCCAGTACCGGGGGAGGAATTTTACATTTTATTTTCTACGTTCATTGCTCTACGTTTCCTTGATTAAACATAGACGTGTGTGGTACCCTTTAAAACACCAGACTCTTGGCCAAATGCTGATATAAACCATTTCTACAAACACCAAACACAGTTAAAACTACAGGCAGTTGATTCAGAAAGTAAACAAACTCTACAAAATGCCATCACCGCACATCTCTGTCTCAGCTGCCCCTCCCCCCCAGCTTCTACATATATAAACAGCAGAAAACTCACAGATTCCGAAAATATAAGTTTTGTCACAATCCACCCAGGATTTACTAAACCAGCAGCAAAAGAAGACCAGAATTATCACCCACGATTGAAAAACATAATCTAAAAATTTCTTACCTTTGTTATATTCTCCCCCAAGACTATACTCCTATGTTTCGTTTTCATATTTATTAGGTAACTACATACATCTCCCAGGTGGCTTGGGAAGTGGTTCCAGCAAATTCCTGATTCCAGATACATCGTCCTAACTGGACAAAAATAAAAGTCACTCAGTCTGCCTCACCGGTCTTTGTCTTTCTACAGCTGGTGATTGGTGGGACTGATGTTAATGTTTTTAGTATAAGCTGATTCTACTGGTTCTACGGATGAAAGGGAGGGGTCATTTGTGCAATTCGGACCAACCAAACTCGAGTTATTGCTCTGCATAAAGTTACTTGTCAAAATGAAAATTAAATGTGGGTAATTAAAAAAATAAAATAAAATTTAAAACTAACAAATTTAGACATGTAGAAAAAAATGTATTACGTTTTTCGAGTAAAAATACAATTTTTGGGTAACGGTGCCAACATGTGCCACAATGTGCAAATGGGCAAAACGCCTAGGTATGTCTTTACTAAAAGCTCTGTAACTTTGCTTTAGTTTATCTCAGCTACATGAATCTGTGCACAGGTAATGTCCACAAGTGGATATAGGGTTTTCAAACGTTTGTAGCCTTATTCATGATATTTCTAAAAGGACTATGTACTGTACAGTGCAGAAAAACGTCTGGCGAGGGAAAAAAATGTTCCTTTTTGTCTCTGTTCCATCCTCATTATCTCTGAAGCAATAGCAGCTGATATTTACACTTCTGATGGAATCTCTTTTGTACTAGCATTAACTTGATACCAAGATTATTTAAATAGAGTTTGTAATTGTTGAGAAAAACTCAATTAGATTTGGGCATGTTATTTTGAGCACAAACTTCACAAAAACCCCTTGGGGTATTGAGAAATCTATCATTGTTTTCTTATTTAGTACAGTCAAACTAATTTTAGAGTCCCTGCTGTGTGAAACCTATTATATCAGATAGACCACTTTATTAGATACACCTTGCTACTCAGTTGGAACCCGTTTTGCTTTCAAAACTGCCTAAGTTGTCAAGTCATGTAGTTAACAAGTAGTCTAAAACATTCCTAAGAGATTTGTGTCTGCATTGACATGATAGCATCATTGTCAGCTGCACATACTGTCCATGATATGTATCTACTGTCCCACAACATCCCAAAGGTGCCCAAAGTTGTGGAGGCTAATGGAGTAAATTAACTCAATGTAATGTTTAAGAAAGATGTTTGACATGATTTGACCTTTTTGACATGGTGCATTAGTAGCCATCAGAAGATGGGTTCAGGTTAATAAAGGAATGGACATGGTCAACAGTGATACCCATGGAGACTATGGTGTTTAAATTATAATGGTTGGAAAGTGGCTCAAAGTGTGCCAAGAAAATACCCCCCACACCATTATGCCACCATCATCACCCTGAACCACGGTAGGATGGGATGCTGCAGCTGAAATCGAAACTTGGTGGACCAGGCAACATTTTTCCAATCTGTTATCGTCCAAGTTAGTTTAGCCTGTGTGAATCGTAAGCTTAATTTGGTGTTCTTAGCTGACAGAAGTTTTACCCAGTGTGTTATTCTGGTGCTGTAGCCCATCTACATCAACATTCAACATGTTGTGTGTTCCTGAGATGATTGTCTGCATGATTTGTTTTTTGTTCTTTGAGCTAATGTTGCCTTTTATCATCTTGAATCAGTCAGCCCATTTTCCTCTGCCCTATGACATTAGCAAAATAATTTAGTCCACAAAACCACTGCTCACTTGATATTTTCTCTTTTTCAGAGCATTTTTTGTAAACCACAGAGATGATTGAGCATAAAATCTCAGTGGATCAGCTGTTTTTGAAATATTCAGACCAAGCCCTCCAGCACAAAAAACCACATCAGGCTTGAAGTTATCAGAATCAGAATCAGAAAAGCTTTATTGCCAAGTACGTTTTTGGACATACAAGGAATTTGTTTTGGCGTAGTTGGTGCAATACAGTACAAATTAAACAGTATAAACATATCTACAATATAATATAAATATATGTGCACAGTTTTAAGTGAGTGAGAGTAAATATAGAGCAGTATAAGATGCAAGAGCAATACAACAGTCAATACTTCAGTCCCTTTCCTTCCCCATTCTGATGATCAGCTTCAACTTCAGCAAGTCATCTTTACCACATCTTTACCACACTCAGATCCCCAAATGCATTGAGCGGCTGCCCCATGACTGAACATGGCTGCCTCATGAGTCACTTTTGCTGTTGAACAGTTGTGCAGGTGTTATAGAGTGGCCGGTGAGTGTTTACTTTTATTCTGCTGACTTACATTTACTTTCACACCATCCTTTGCCAACCCTTCCATGCTGCGGCAACCAGAGGGAAATTCACTGAAAGTGTGCAACGGTTTTTCTGGGGGTAAATAGATGAGAAAGTCTTTTGGATAAAGGCTATAGTCCCTGAACAGGACAAATAAACAACAGTCTTTGTTACTTTCAAAGTAATTTTCAGTCTTATGACTTTCAGAGGAGCACAGATTAGGAACTGGTTGCAAACATAAGGACCTGTTACAGCTTTATCAGCCTAATTCAGGTACAACACTGCTTCCACCTGCTAATTTTGATCTGACTAATAAAGGTGAATCTCTCAGCTCCTTGTAAATGGTCCTCTTTGTACAATTAAGGCATAGTGAGGATAAAAATTACTTGTGTTCCTTGTAATATTCTTCGTGTACTCCTCTGTTCTGTTTTTAGGAAGTCTTTGTAACCAGTGCTAGACATTAGCACGTGTCATGGACCAGTGTATTAGGCAACAGTGGTGGGCTTGCAATTTGAACAGAACAGCATTTAGTTTCTGCCACTGCATTGCTGCAAATACAATCATCAACATCATCTTATTAGTAATGTGGTGTTACACCCTGGTTCAAAGCAGGTGGCAGAAACCACCAACCTAAGAAAATAACCTAAACCTTCTTCTAATTTATGTTGAAGGAGATGAGAATGAGAACTGACAATGGGGAGTTACACGACTGGCCAGTTTTTGATGAGAGCAACTAAGAAGTGTTTTGTGCCAGATGTTGGTAGCACATGATGGCCATTTTGCCTTTTCGCCATTCATTAATTTTCTGTATTCTACATTTAATACTCGCTTTGGCAACCAGTGATCTAAATAAATTTTCTATTTCTGATTCATGACTGTTGTTTGGGGATTGTGGACATAAATGTATAATATGTCTGCAGGAGGTGACTCAGTTTTTTTGGTTTGAACAGCTTTCACAATCTGCTTTATTTCTCAAGAGTTACTTCAACAACGTTTACAGCTGATCCAAACAGGAATCAGAAATACAATCAACAGAAACATGACATGATATAAACATCTCGAGAATATATTGTTCAAATGAAATAATTTTCAAAATCTTCATATTTTAATAAAAATACTTATCCACCAAAAGAAATTAACTGACACTCGAAAGTTAGGTACATGGCTATCATGAAAGTACATGAAAGTAGGAAGGGACTAAATCGACACATGTGAGAACAAATGAGGGTGCAAATTGGTAAAGGAGCATGGAGCCCTTGGCAGCACATTTCCACTAGCATCAGTGCAAGTACAAGTGGATGCTATACCGGTACAAATCTTTTACAATGCTGTTATTTTTACAGAATTAGAAAGCAATGACTATATGATTTTTTAATAAACAATGTAATACTCATCTCTGTTGCAACTGTTTGCATTGGCTCAATTACAAAATATAACTGCAACAGAAGTAGAAGACACAAAACAGTTGCGCATGATTCACAACAAAAAGCTGGTAAACTACAACACCTTCCACACCCTTTGCTTATATACAGAGAGGTGGAGATTGATGGCTGGTTCCATGCAATTTCATTTTATATTTGTCCCTTTTGATTATGTGATTGATAGTCACACATCCTCACTACGTTATAAATATTATCACTCATGCAGGTGAACTGACAGAGAAAAAGGGCCGCTGGGTCTTGAATCCATACAGAATGATATGGCAATACTGACAGCAATATTTTTCACACATTTAACCGTGCACTCTGGATGCACTGCAGGTATTTGCACACACAAGGTCATGAGGTAGAGTTGCATGCACATATTTTAGACCTGATCCTTATCCTATATTCAACACTGCTTCTGGTTGGAGTCCAGGGACCTTTTACAGCACATTTTTCTTCAATATGGGGGAGAATGGACACTATTCAGGACACAGTTATCCAATCTGACTTTTAAATTGTTTACAAACACTCACCTCTCATTTAGTGACATCTCTGCCTTGCCTGCATGCATCGGGATGTTTTCTTGTTTTTATTTTCCCTGTTTCCTGTCTCTCAAGGGAGGATTCATATAAAAGGTCCACAGCCTGGAGACATGCACTGTTAATAGTGCCCCAAAACAAAGTCATCCATAATATTGCAACCTACAGGTCCTTCTCAAAATATTAGCATATTGTGATAAAGTTCATTATTTTCCATAATGTCATGATGAAAATTTAACATTCATATATTTTAGATTCATTGCACACTAACTGAAATATTTCAGGTCTTTTATTGTCTTAATACGGATGATTTTGGCATACAGCTCATGAAAACCCAAAATTCCTATCTCACAAAATTAGCATATTTCATCCGACCAATAAAAGAAAAGTGTTTTTAATACAAAAAACGTCAACCTTCAAATAATCATGTACAGTTATGCACTCAATACGTGGTCGGGAATCCTTTTGCAGAAATGACTGCTTCAATGCGGCGTGGCATGGAGGCAATCAGCCTGTGGCACTGCTGAGGTCTTATGGAGGCCCAGGATGCTTCGATAGCGGCCTCAGGCTCATCCAGAGTGTTGGGTCTTGAGTCTCTCAACGTTCTCTTCACAATATCCCACAGATTCTCTATGGGGTTCAGGTCAGGAGAGTTGGCAGGCCAATTGAGCACAGTGATACCATGGTCAGTAAACCATTTACCAGTGGTTTTGGCACTGTTAGCAGGTGCCAGGTCGTGCTGAAAAATGAAATCTTCATCTCTATAAAGCTTTTCAGCAGATGGAAGCATGAAGTGCTCCAAAATCTCCTGATAGCTAGCTGCATTGACCCTGCCCTTGATAAAACACAGTGGACCAACACCAGCAGCTGACACGGCAACCCAGACCATCACTGACTGTGGGTACTTGACACTGGACTTCTGGTATTTTGGCATTTCCTTCTCCCCAGTCTTCCTCCAGACTCTGGCACCTTGATTTCCAAATGACATGCAGAATTTGCTTTCATCCGAAAAAAAGTACTTTGGACCACTGAGCAACAGTCCAGTGCTGCTTCTCTGTAGCCCAGGTCAGGCGCTTCTGCCGCTGTTTCTGGTTCAAAAGTGGCTTGACCTGGGGAATGCGGCACCTGTAGCCCATTTCCTGCACACGCCTGTGCACGGTGGCTCTGGATGTTTCTACTCCAGACTCAGTCCACTGCTTCCGCAGGTCGCCCAAGGTCTAGGAATCGGCCCTTCTCCACAATCTTCCTCAGGGTCCGGTCACCTCTTCTTGTTGTGCAGCGTTTTCTGCCACACTTTTGCCTTCCCACAGACTTCCCACTGAGGTGCCTTGATACAGCACTCTGGGAACAGCCTATTCGTTCAGAAATGTCTTTCTGTGTCTTACCCTCTTGCTTGAGGGTGTCAATAGTGGCCTTCTGGACAGCAGTCAGGTCGGCAGTCTTACCCATGATTGGGGTTTTGAGTAATGAACCAGGCTGGGAGTTTTAAAAGCCTCAGGAATCTTTTGCAGGTGTTTAGAGTTAACTCGTAGATTCAGATGATTAGGTTCATAGCTCGTTTAGAGACCCTTTTAATAATATGCTAATTTTGTGAGATAGGAATTTTGGGTTTTCATGAGCTGTATGCCAAAATCATCCGTATTAAGACAATAAAAGACCTGAAATATTTCAGTTAGTGTGCAATGAATCTGAAATATATTAATGTTAAATTTTCATCATGACATTATGGAAAATAATGAACTTTATCACAATATGCTAATATTTTGAGAAGGACCTGTACATGTATGCCCACACATGCACAGAGTACCACCTTCGTCTCTCTTTGCCTGAAGGCATATTGAAAACAGAGTCGTTTGAAATGGGAGCCTTAATGGAAAAATTTGACTGGATGAGAAGAATTGATTAAATGTGTGACCTTGAGATTGTAACTGAGATGAGAGACAGACAGATGGAGTTGCACTGAGAGATTTTGGGGGAGTAAAAGACTTCAAGAGGATTGACCAGTGTGCATGGAGTACACTGGTAAAGAGTAGCTATAGTGCCTTGCAAAAGTATTCATAGCCCTTAAACTTTCTCACATTTTGTCTCATTAAAACCAAAAACCATAATGGTATTTTGCAAGGTATGTCCCTCCCAGCTTTACACATTTAGAAACCATTATTTTGCCAATATAGTCAGTTTAGATTAGAGGTGAGTGATATGGCCTAAAATTCATTTCACGATATAGGTTGTATATATTGTGATACGCTATATATATTGTAATATTATATCAGTTCTCAATAAATAGAATAATGTTAAACTCTAATGCAGCTGAAAACACTTGGACTCTGACTGTTCTTTAAACAGACAGACAAAAGCGACACATTTTACAGCTGTTTTTCCACATGATCCAACAGTAGGTTTGACCTTCAACAAGTTAAGCAGTATGGCTGCTCAGTTGGAAAAAAAAAGTAGATTCAAGTGGCAAACATATATGCAGAAACAAGCCATTATTCTACTAATATAATCCCTCTGAGCAATAATCAGACGTGATTACAACAATTCTTTTAGATTGAAGATACAATACAATCTGACAGGAAACATTGTTAACTGATCCATATTTAGAGTGTTTTACATCATAAAACAACTTTTCCAAATAACCTTTGATAAATACTAGAAGAAAGCAGGGCAAAGCTGAGAATAAAAGTTGTTTAAAGAACTAAATCATGGGTGCCCCATGGCTTAGTGGTAAAGCGGGCGCCCCATATGTAGAGACTACAGTCCTCAACACAGTTGTCCCCAGTTCAATTCCTGGCCCTGGGTAATTTGCTGCATGTCGTCTTCTCTTCTATGCCCTTTTTGTTGTCCAACTAATAATAAATAAAGGCAACTACTGCCACAAAATTAAAAAAACACTAAACTAAATCACTACAGGTGGCAGTGAGACAAGCAAAGCAGCGACATAGAGCATACTGCTCAGAGAGAACCTATTAGAACAGCAGCCTATTAGGACACGTTATCTTTAGTTGCAGAAAGTTTAACGTTTTAGGTTAAAAATAAATACTGTACAATTTGAAAGGGAACTTTGATAAATAATCAGAATAAAAGCAACATATATAACAACTGTTTTAAACAAAGTCACTGATAGGCTAAAAAAAGCTGCCGTACAGAAATGAAATAAAACTCACTGTTTAATGAAAGTCAGTTTATAAGCCAAAAAATGCCATCCATTAAACCCGCGCAGTTTTGATGACAATGACAGGAAATTTGTCCCGTATGTTTAACGTTTCTTTCTGATCACTTCTCCTTAAACCAGAGCTGTTTTCCCTATTAAACAAGTTTTCTGTCCACTAATTCAACATTTCTTGCATATCGATTTCATAACTCTTGAAGGTGTCACCCTCACCACCTGGTAAACAATCTGCACACTCTGCTGAGAGAAGGTGAGCTTCCAGCAAGCTAGATGTAGACGGTCACTGATTGCTATTGAAATTTCATGACTATTTTTATAATATTGTCATTTTAGTCAATTAAATTCAAATTCAATTCAAAAATACTTTATTAATCCCAAAGGGAAATTAAATGTTGTTGTAGCTCATTATGAGGGTTTCTTCAAAGAGCCGTTGTAGATGCTGATGGCTGTGTGCAGGAAGGATCTCCTGTAGCGCTCCGTCTTACAGCAGATCTGAAGAAGCCTCTGACTGAAGACACTGTGTTGTTGTAGGACAGTCTCATGAAGAGGATGCTCAGGGTTCTCCATAATGTTCTTCATTTCATAAAGAATCCGTCTTTCCACAATGATCTCCAGAGGTTCCAGAGGAGTCCCCAGAACAGAGCCAGCCTTCTTTATCAGCTTGTTGAGCTTTTTTAAGTCCCTGGCTCTGATGCTGCTTCCCCAGCAGATGATGGCAGAAGAGATCACACTTTCCACAACAGACTTATAGAAGATATGCAGCATCTTGCTGCAAACATCAAAGTCAATGCACATGGAACAAACTGCAATATATCGAATACATTTTTTATATATATCCCAGCTCTAATTTGGATGGAGCCTCATTTTTTAGGTCTTGACACACTTCTTCAGTTGGATTGAGGTTTGGACTTAAACTAGTCAGTTTGTAACACCTAAAAATGCTTTGATCTAAAACATTCCATTGTTGTCCTGAAATGTATTTAGTGAATTTTGCTATAAATCAGAAAAAGGCGGACCCAAGATTCAGCCAGACACAGTACTGAAAGTTTAAAAGGTTTATTCAGCCACAGGAAAACGTCACACAGGTAACACTCCTCACAGCTTCCAGGAATCACTGCTTTTGTCTTGAGTGGAACTTGAAACCCAGAGGGGAAACCTCAGTGGGCGGCAGGCGGTGATCTCCACAGCACAGGTAAGAAGTGACTCCAGGCTCAATAATCCAAGGACAGAAACAGGGTCAACGATCGGAACAAGAGGCGTCAGGCAAGGAGCAGGCAGAGGCATAAACCAGATGCAGGAAACAAGGTCGACAACCAAAATCCAAATAGTCCGACAGGGAGCAGGCAGAGGCATAAATCCAAAAGGCAAGGCAAGGTCAAAAACAATGATCAGACAGGAAGGAACGCTGGATATCTACTCACACGATGGCTTTCAAAAATCTGGCACCGTCTGCTTGTCAGAGTCAGTATACAGGTCCTTCTCAAACTATTAGCATATTGTGATAAAGTTCATTATTTTCCATAATGTCATGATGAAAATTTAACATTCATATATTTTAGATTCATTGCACACTAACTGAAATATTTCAGGTCTTTTATTGTCTTAATACGGATGATTTTGGCATACAGCTCATGAAAACCCAAAATTCCTATCTCACAAAATTAGCATATTTCATCCGACCAATAAAAGAAAAGTGTTTTTAATACAAAAAACGTCAACCTTCAAATAATCATGTACAGTTATGCACTCAATACTTGGTCGGGAATCCTTTTGCAGAAATGACTGCTTCAATGCGGCGTGGCATGGAGGCAATCAGTCTGTGGCACTGCTGAGGTCTTATGGAGGCCCAGGATGCTTCGATAGCGGCCTTTAGCTCATCCAGAGTGTTGGGTCTTGAGTCTCTCAACGTTCTCTTCACAATATCCCACAGATTCTCTATGGGGTTCTGGTCAGGAGAGTTGGCAGGCCAATTGAGCACAGTGATACCATGGTCAGTAAACCATTTACCAGTGGTTTTGGCACTGTGAGCAGGTGCCAGGTCGTGCTGAAAAATGAAATCTTCATCTCCATAAAGCTTTTCAGCAGATGGAAGCATGAAGTGCTCCAAAATCTCCTGATAGCTAGCTGCATTGACCCTGCCCTTGATAAAACACAGTGGACCAACACCAGCAGCTGACATGGCACCCCAGACCATCACTGACTGTGGGTACTTGACACTGGACTTCTGGTATTTTGGCATTTCCTTCTCCCCAGTCTTCCTCCAGACTCTGGCACCTTGATTTCCAAATGACATGCAGAATTTGCTTTCATCCGAAAAAAGTACTTTGGACCACTGAGCAACAGTCCAGTGCTGCTTCTCTGTAGCCCAGGTCAGGCGCTTCTGCCGCTGTTTCTGGTTCAAAAGTGGCTTGACCTGGGGAATGCGGCACCTGTAGCCCATTTCCTGCACACGCCTGTGCACGGTGGCTCTGGATGTTTCTACTCCAGACTCAGTACAATGCTGCCGCAGGTCCCCCAAGGTCTGGAATCGGCCCTTCTCCACAATCTTCCTCAGGGTCCGGTCACCTCTTCTCGTTGTGCAGCGTTTTCTGCCACACTTTTTCCTTCCCACAGACTTCCCACTGAGGTGCCTTGATACAGCACTCTGGGAACAGCCTATTCGTTCAGAAATGTCTTTCTGTGTCTTAGCCTCTTGCTTGAGGGTGTCAATAGTGGTCTTCTGGACAGCAGTCAGGTCGGCAGTCTTACCCATGATTGGGGTTTTGAGTGATGAACCAGGCTGGGAGTTTTAAAGGCCTTAGGAATCTTTTGCAGGTGTTTAGAGTTAACTCGTTGATTCAGATGATTAGGTTCATAGCTCGTTTAGAGACCCTTTTAATGATATGCTAATTTTGTGAGATAGGAATTTTGGGTTTTCATGAGCTGTATGCCAAAATCATCCGTATTAAGACAATAAAAGACCTGAAATATTTCAGTTAGTGTGCAATAAATCTAAAATATATGAATGTTACATTTTCATCATGACATTATGGAAAATAATGAACTTTATCACAATATGCTAATATTTTGAGAAGGACCTGTATATCAGGGAAGACACAGGTGCTTGGCATTCCACAGATTGCACTACACTGCAGCAGCCACCAGGAGCATCTAATCTGCTGGTTGCAGCCAGGGAGACAGGGTAGAACAGATGTGCCAGAATTATAACAGATTTTCCTAACTCCATTTATCTTCCCTGTCTCTGTTGAGAAAAGTGTTCTTATAACATGATGCTGCATGGTGTTACAATGAGGCAGGTGTGTTTACAGTGATGTTTAGTTTGTTTTTAACCACTCAGTACATTTTGCTGGTTGATAATAGTTCAGTTCCCAACTGATCTGAGCAAAGCACCTTCTTCAATGTGTGGCTTTATGGCTTTCTTTCAACGTTTTTTTTTTTTTTTTTTTTGTGAAATGCACAACTAATTGATGCCCAATGAATAGATTCTGACACCCGAACTGTTGATCTCAGCAACTCCTCTGAAGTTGCCATGAGCCTCTTGGCTGCTTCTCTAATTAATACTCTCCTTGACCTGCTGGCCAGTTTAGGTTGAAGGCCATGTTTTGGTAGGTTTGCAGTTGTGCCATACTATTTCCATTTTGAGATGTTGGATTAAACAGTTCTCTGTGAGATTCCTTAAAGCTTGGCATATTGTTTTGTAGCTTAACTGTGCTATAAACGTCTCCACATATTTACCCTAACCTATCTGCTGTATACATTGGCCTTCACGATACTCTTTTTTCACTGGTGTTCTCTAACAAACCTCTGATGCTTTTACAGAACAGCTGGAATTATACAAAGCTTAAATCAAATACAGTTGGACTAGTATCACTACAATGGTGACTCTGAAGGCATTTGGTTGCACTGACTTTATTTGGAGGTACATTGGGCTGAAGACAAATTAGTATTTTTCTATTTAGAATTTTGTGTTCTCTTTGCAATTGTATGCTTCTTTTTTGTTTATTTTTGACATAGAATCCCATTAAAATAATAAAGTTTTGTTGTAATCTGACAAAATGTAAAAGAAGTTCAAAGGAACAGCTGTTTTGGCAACGTACTGTCTACTTTCTTTTAGAAATTAAACCTTTTTATAAGGTTTTCATGCATACTTCAATTCCTTTTTTGAAACAGTCATTAAGTCGTGATTCATAATTTGCATCATAAATGAGTCAAACATGCTAATGAGGCAAAGAGGCAAACATTGAGGCTATTTCTGGAATTTGGTCCCTAGGAAACTTGTCTCATTGTTTCATAAGTTTGGAGGTAAATATCAAAGTTGGGCATGCATGCAAGATTTTGTGTTTATTCAGCATTGCAGCTGTGTTACGTCACAAAGACTGAATGTTTCCATCCCTGCTCTCTATCTGAATATTTGACATTGCCATTTGCTGTTGAGCTTTCTCACAAAGAAGAGAACTGTAATAAACTGCTCTCTACCAAACCACCCCACTCATCCCTACCCTCTTCCTCAGACTCCTTGGCTACACACACATTTTTCTCTCACTGCTTTACTGTTCTTTCCCAGTCTGTTTCATCTTATTTTCAAACCGCTGGCCTCTTACTTACCGTTGCTCCATTTTCTTACTCTGTGCTGCAACCACCTCCTTTTCTTTCCAGGTCGAAGTGATAATGTCTGAAACATGTATATGTGATGTAATCCAAATGGACTGCAGCTCAGTGTCAGGTGTACTTTTCACTTTGCCTAGTCCTCCTGCTCACCCTCCACACGCAGCCACCTTCATCCTCCAGCTTTATTATGAGACAAGGCAGCATTCCATCAATGTCTGTTTCCATAACCCCTATCTTTTACTGGTTAACAGAAGAACTATTCTTAATTGTCTGAGTCCAGACTTTTGCTCTATACTATAGTATTATGAAAGGTACAGGTCCTTCTCAAAATATTAGCATATTGTGATAAAGTTCATTATTTTCCATAATGTAATGATGAAAATTTAACATTCATATATTTTAGATTCATTGCACACTAACTGAAATATTTCAGGTCTTTTATTGTCTTAATACGGATGATTTTGGCATACAGCTCATGAAAACCCAAAATTCCTATCTCACAAAATTAGCATATTTCATCCGACCAATAAAAGAAAAGTGTTTTTAATACAAAAAACGTCAACCTTCAAATAATCATGTACAGTTATGCACTCAATACTTGGTCGGGAAACCTTTTGCAGAAATGACTGCTTCAATGCGGCGTGGCATGGAGGCAATCAGCCTGTGGCACTGCTGAGGTCTTATGGAGGCCCAGGATGCTTCGATAGCGGCCTCAGGCTCATCCAGAGTGTTGGGTCTTGAGTCTCTCAACGTTCTCTTCACAATATCCCACAGATTCTCTATGGGGTTCAGGTCAGGAGAGTTGGCAGGCCAATTGAGCACAGTGATACCATGGTCAGTAAACCATTTACCAGTGGTTTTGGCACTGTGAGCAGGTGCCAGGTCGTGCTGAAAAATGAAATCTTCATCTCCATAAAGCTTTTCAGCAGATGGAAGCATGAAGTGCTCCAAAATCTCCTGATAGCTAGCTGCATTGACCCTGCCCTTGATAAAACACAGTGGACCAACACCAGCAGCTGACAAGGCACCCCAGACCATCACTGACAGTGGGTACTTGACACTGGACTTCTGGCATTTTGGCATTTCCTTCTCCCCAGTCTTCCTCCAGACTCTGGCACCTTGATTTCCGAATGACATGCAGAATTTGCTTTCATCCGAAAAAAGTACTTTGGACCACTGAGCAACAGTCCAGTGCTGCTTCTCTGTAGCCCAGGTCTGGGGAATGCGGCACCTGTAGCCCATTTCCTGCACACGCCTGTGCATGGTGGCTCTGGATGTTTCTACTCCAGACTCAGTCCACTGCTTCCGCAGGTCCCCCAAGGTCTGGAATCGGCCCTTCTCCAAAATCTTCCTCAGGGTCCGGTCACCTCTTCTCGTTGTGCAGCGTTTTCTGCCACACTTTTTCCTTCCCACAGACTTCCCACTGAGGTGCCTTGATACAGCACTCTGGGAACAGCCTATTCGTTCAGAAATTTCTTTCTGTGTCTTACCCTCTTGCTTGAGGGTGTCAATAGTGGCCTTCTGGACAGCAGTTAGGTTGGCAGTCTTACCCATGATTGGGGTTTTGAGTGATGAACCAGGCTGGGAGTTTTAAAGGCCTTAGGAATCTTTTGCAGGTGTTTAGAGTTAACTCGTTGATTCAGATGATTAGGTTCATAGCTCGTTTAGAGACCATTTTAATGATATGCTAATTTTGTGAGATAGGAATTTTGGGTTTTCATGAGCTGTATGCCAAAATCATCCGTATTAAGACAATAAAAGACCTGAAATATTTCAGTTAGTGTGCAATGAATCTAAAATATATGAATGTTAAATTTTCATCATGACATTATGGAAAATAATGAACTTTATCACAATATGCTAATATTTTGAGAAGGACCAGTATATGCCTACTTATAAGGTAAGGTAAGGTAAGTTTATTTATATAGCGCTTTTCAGCAGCGAGACACTCAACGCAATGTACATACAATTACAATACAATCACAAAGAAAATAAACACAGATACAGACACAGAAAAACAAATCAAATGATAAAATCAAACAACAGAGGTGATTTAAAAAAAATTTAATAAAGAGAATAGAATAGAATGATGGATAAGAAAATGAAAGGAAGATCGGACCGAAGACGTGACTAATTATGCTTAGATGGCACAGTCAAACGCCACTCTAAACAAATAAGTTTTTAATCTTGATTTAAAGCAATTTAGGGTTTCAGCGCTTTTACAGTTCTCTGGGAGTTTATTCCAGATTAGTGGAGCATAAGAACTAAAAGCTGCTTCTCCATGTTTGGTTCTGGTTCTGGGTATGCAGAGTAGATTTAAGCCAGAAGACCTGAGAGGTCTGGGTGGTTGATACACTGACAACAAGTCTGTAATGTATTTTGGTGCTAAGCCATTCAGTGATTTATAGACTAACAGAAGTATTGTAAAGTCTATTCTCTGAGCTTCAGGGAGCCAGTGTATGGACTTTAGAACCGGGGTGATGTGCTCCACTTTCTTAGTTCTAGTGAGGAGGCGGGCAGCAGCGTTCTGGATCAACTGCAGCTGTCTCATCGACTTTTTAGGCAGACCTATGAAGACACCGTTGCAGTAATCAATTCTACTAAATATGAACGCATGAATTAGTTTTTCAAGGTCCTGCTGAGACATTAGTCCTTCAATCCTGGAGATGTTCTTTAGGTGATAGAAGGCCGACCTTGTTACTGTCTTTATGTGCCTCTGAAGGTTCAGGTCTGAGTCCATCACTACACCCAGGTTTCGAGCCTGATTGGTGGTTTCTAGCTGTATTAGCTGAAGCTGTGTGCTAACTTTTAAACGCTCTTCCTTTGGTCAAAAGATTATTACTTCAGTTTTGTTTTGATTCAGCTGAAGAAAATTTTGGCCCATCCAAACATTGATTTATTCTAAGCATTTATCCAGCGCTTGGATGGGTTCATAGTCAGCTGGTGACATCGTAACGTATAGCTGTGTCTCGTCTGCATAGTTATAATAACTTACGTTGTTGTTAATTAAAATCTGAGTTAGGGGGAGCATGTAGATATTGAATAGAAGGGGCCCTAAGATGGACCCTTGGGGAACGCCACATGTGATTTTTGTGGTCTCTGATGTAAAGTTACCTACTGACACAAAAAGTCCCTTCAAGTAGGATTTAAACCAGTTGAGTGCTGTACCAGAAATGCCGACCCAGTTTTCCAGGCGCTCTAATAAAATGGAGAGATCAACAGTGTCGAATGCTGCACTAATGGCCAATAATACCAGCGCTGTGGTTCTTCCACAGTCTGCATTTATACGGATGTCATTGAACAACTTGACAAGAGCAGTCTGTGTACTGTGGTGAGCACGGAAGCCTGACTGGAAGACATCGAAGCGGTTGGTCGTTGTTAGGAAGTTGTTTAACTGCTGAAACACAGCTTTATCAATAATCTTGCTGATGAAGGGGAGGTTTGATATAGGTCTGTAGTTCTGTAGTAGCAGCTTGTCCAAGTTGCTCTTTTTCAATAGAGGTTTGATAATTGCTGTTTTTAGGGACTGGGGGAAAACACCTGACAAAAGGGATGTATTTATTATTTGTGTTAAATCAGATGTTATTATGGGCAAAGCTTTCTTAAGGAAAGCTGTGGGTAAAAGATCGAGACAGCAGGAAGAAGAACTTACTTGGTGTACAATTTCTTCTGAGATTTTGCAGTTTATTTGGTGAAATTGGGAAATTTTGTCAAAATCAGTTCTAGTTGGAGACAACATTGGTACTGGAGTTGATGTGGATGTGCTGACTGCCGCTCTGATCTTTTGGGTTTTTTCAGTAAAGAATTTAGCAAATTCATTGCAGGCCCTAGTAGAGTGGATTTCAGATGCTACAGTTACAGGAGGGTTTGTTAACCTGTCGACCGTGGCAAATAATGCACGAGCATTGTTTATGCTGATTATCTCAGAAAAGAAAGATTCCCTTGCATTTTTCAGTTGTAGGTTATATCTGTATAGTCTCTCTTTATAGATCATATAGTGAACCCGGAGTCCAGTATTTCGACACCTGCGTTCAGCTTTTCGACACTCCTTTTTTTCACTTCTGACTGGTGGAGCACTTCTCCACGGAGACATTTTCTTCCCAGAAACGACTTTTACTTTAATTGGAGGAATTGAATCAATGATGTCCGAGATTTTAGAATGAAAGTTATCTACCAGCTCATCTACAGTGTTACAGGGCAAAGTGGAGGTAGAAGAGTAAATCTGGTTAAAGGTTTCAGCAGCACTGTCCTTAAAGATGCATTTTCTTATAATCTCTTTGGCAAACTGAGTCATTGCAGATGATGCTTTCAAAAATTACAGAAAAGTGGTCAGATAGGGCAACATCAGTTACAGACACCATTGAAATGTTTAGATCGTTAGTGATGATCAAGTCCAAAATATGTCCCTGTTTGTGCGTTTGCTGTTTAACATCAAACCAACAGTCAAATCAAAATTTCTAAGAGTGTCACATAGATCTATTGCACCTCTTTCTTCACGATTGTCCATGTGAATGTTGAAGTCTCCCACAAAAATTAAACAGTCATAATCAACACATATCACAGATAAAAGTTCATTAAAATCACTGAAAAAGTTTGTTTTGGACTTAGGAGGCCTGTAAATATTCAAGAACATGGTTCGGACCGAGCTCTTTACCCGGATAGCCAAATATTCAAAAGAGTCAAATTTTCCCACTTTTTTTTACACTTTAGTAAATCTTTAAGCAAAGTGGCCACCCCTCCACCTTTTCTTTGCTGTCTGCTCTCACAAAGAAAATTGTAGTTCGGAGGCATTGACTCTATCAGAATGGGAGCTTCATTAAATTCATGTAACCATGTTTCTGTTAAAAACATAACATCAAGATCGTGGCCAGTAATGAAGTCATTGATTAAAAGTGATTTTCCTGACAGAGATCTAATGTTCAATAAAGCCAGTTTATATGACTTTGTTGCTGATATTAACTCTTTGTCTGGTTGTACTTGACAGTTTATTACTGTCTCTTATCCTTTTGGCTTTGTTCTTTTTGTCACGTATAAGCACAGAGATTTTACGACTATCTCCTTTTAGGGGCCCAAGTTTTTCCTGGACATGCTCATTTCTGATAGAGTTACTACTGGGGCCCAGACTGTTATAGCCTAATGGTTATAGCAGACCTCTTGCCTTGCCTCTGGGTTCTTGAGCTAGACACTTAGCCCTGAAAAGCACCCTGGGTGCCCTCCACTGGAGTAAACGCAGAGGACCACTTTTGTTGGAATGTACAATTGTAACCACTTCATCCATAGTGGGTCATGGGGAGTTGGTGCCTATCTCCAGCAGTCTATGGGCGAGAGGCAGGGTACACCCTGGACAGGGCAACCAAGCACACACTCAATTAACCTAACAGGCATGTCTTTGGACTGTGGGAGGAAGCCGGAGTACCCGGAGAGAACCCACACATGTACGGGGAGAACATGCAAATTCCATGCAGAAAGACCCCCGGCCAGGAATCGAACCCAGAACCTTCTTGCTGCAAGGCAACAGCGCTACCCACTGCACCACCGTGTAGCCCTAAATATAAAAGTAAAAATTAAAAAAACATTTAAGTGTGACAAAAAAGCATAAACAGAAGAAATCTTTATGGGGACAAAGACTTTTTTATAGCTTTGCATATTTGTTGTTTTGTTTTGTTGGGATGAATAAGAAAAATTACAATAAAATTATTGAATCAGGCAAATATGCTACATAATTATTGCTTTGTTGGTGTTTTGGCTGTCATGTTTTTCTCTTTATGTTCAACCTTTTACTCATAAGGTAAAAGGTAAGCCTCTTCATTTCTTATGAAGGTATTTTTTCACATTGTCAGTATGTGGCAGCAGTTGATCTGCAGAAAACCCTAAAGCTTGTGAGTGACAGCTCAACACAAAGCTGACCTTGTGAACTGGGATGGCCCTCTGGGATGCAGACAGGTGCTCTGCTGATCCAAGGCTGCATACACACAGTGAACTTTTATACTTGCGTATATCATCTTTCTTCTTTTTATCTATGCCCCACTCACTAACTTACTCTCTCCCATCTCTCTGAGGGGAAAAGGCAACAGAGTATGTCCTGTCAGAAAGCAACAACACTTTTATCTGCTCAAAGACAGACTTGTGGAAGAGAGAGGGAGACGAAGTGGATTAAAATGTGTTTGTGCATGGGCCAAAACAATAACTAAAGGTAGATGAGGAAACAAATCAAGGGCCAAGAGAGTAAAGATAAGAAAAGTGAATGGTATTCTGAAGAGCTACATGCTGCTAAATAGCATGTTCACTGTAATAATGACCAACTGGAACATTGGACTAGTCCAATTTATCACAAGGTACTAACTGTTCTGTTTACAATCCCTCTTCATTGTGACACTAATCAAAGCTAGATTAAGACTTTTAGGAGCCTCTGGGCACCTAGACATAAGAGCCTCTATGCACTGATACTTGAGGACCCAGTTTTACTTATATGCTCATGCAAGAAATTCATTACACATTTAATCTACCAATTAAAAAGCACTAATTGTCAGGAGTAGCGTGGTGGAGGACCCCAGAATGCAGACGGACAGGCATCTTAACCATAAGTAAAGATGGTTTATTTTAAGCAAAGCGAAGCTCTCACAAAAGGAGGCAGGAAAAAAACAGGTTCAGGCACAGATGGATGACAGCAAGAAGTAGTGCTGTTTCCGCGATGAGTAAACAGAATGATGGAGTATACAGGTCCTTCTCAAAATATTAGCATATTGTGATAAAGTTCATTATTTTCCATAATGTCATGATGAAAATTTAACATTCATATATTTTAGATTCATTGCACACTAAGTGAAATATTTCAGGTCTTTTATTGTCTTAATACGGATGATTGTGGCATACAGCTCATGAAAACCCAAAATTCCTATCTCACAAAATTAGCATATTTCATCCGACCAATAAAAGAAAAGTGTTTTTAATACAAAAAACGTCAACCTTCAAATAATCATGTACAGTTATGCACTCAATACTTGGTCGGGAATCCTTTTGCAGAAATGACTGCTTCAATGCGGCGTGGCATGGAGGCAATCAGCCTGTGGCACTGCTGAGGTCTTATGGAGGCCCAGGATGCTTCGATAGCGGCCTTTAGCTAATCCAGAGTGTTGGGGCTTGAGTCTCTCAACGTTCTCTTCACAATATCCCACAGATTCTCTATGGGGTTCAGGTCAGGAGAGTTGGCAGGCCAATTGAGCACAGTGATACCATGGTCAGTAAACCATTTACCAGTGGTTTTGGCACTGTGAGCAGGTGCCAGGTCGTGCTGAAAAATGAAATCTTCATCTCCATAAAGCTTTTCAACAGATGGAAGCATGAAGTGCTCCAAAATCTCCTGATAGCTAGCTGCATTGACCCTGCCCTTGATAAAACACAGTGGACCAACACCAGCAGCTGACACGGCACCCCAGACCATCACTGACTGTGGGTACTTGACACTGGACTTCTGGCATTTTGGCATTTCCTTCTCCCCAGTCTTCTTCCAGACTCTGGCACCTTGATTTCCGAATGACATGCAGAATTTGCTTTCATCTGAAAAAAGTACTTTGGACCACTGAGCAACAGTCCAGTGCTGCTTCTCTGTCGCCCAGGTCAGGCGCTTCTGCCGCTGTTTCTGGTTCAAAAGTGGCTTGACCTGGGGAATGCGGCACCTGTAGCCCATTTCCTGCACACGCCTGTGCACGGTGGCTCTGGATGTTTCTACTCCAGACTCAGTCCACTGCTTCCGCAGGTCCCCCAAGGTCTGGAATCGGCCCTTCTCCACAATCTTCCTCAGGGTCCGGTCACCTCTTCTCGTTGTGCAGCGTTTTCTGCCACACTTTTTCCTTCCCACAGACTTCCCACTGAGGTGCCTTGATACAACACTCTGGGAACAGCCTATTCGTTCAGAAATTTATTTCTGTGTCTTACCCTCTTGCTTGAGGGTGTCAATAGTGGCCTTCTGGACAGCAGTCAGGTCGGCAGTCTTACCCATGATTGGGGTTTTGAGTGATGAACCAGGCTGGGAGTTTTAAAGGCCTCAGGAATCTTTTGCAGGTGTTTAGAGTTAACTCGTTGATTCAGATGATTAGGTTCATAGCTCGTTTAGAGATCCTTTTAATGATATGCTAATTTTGTGAGATAGGAATTTTGGGTTTTCATGAGCTGTATGCCAAAATTATCCGTATTAAGACAATAAAAGACCTGAAATATTTCAGTTAGTGTGCAATGAATCTAAAATATATGAATGTTAAATTTTCATCATGACATTATGGAAAATAATGAACTTTATCACAATATGCTAATATTTTGAGAAGGACCTGTATATGGAGCGTGGTGCAGGTGAAATGAGGAGACTGATTGCATGATGCAGGTGGACCGAATGAAGCTGATAACAGGTTGACAGATGCATGGAGTGAAAACGTAACGTGACTGGGACAAAACAGAAATCCAATGATACAAACTATATATAATAAAGAGAAAACAAAACTTGTAAGACATGAACTAGAAAACAATAATAAGAAACTAAAGCACAACCAGTAAAATAATAAACGGAAGCAGGATCCAAACCAAAGACTGGGAATAAGAATAAATAAAACCTAAACAAAAACCCAAAATACTCTCAAATCATGACACTATTATATTTATCAAAAGACCAAATAGCCAGATCAGCTACTATAGATGAGTACAAGAGAACACAATTACAAAGTACTTTCACAATGAATAAACTCCTAAACACCCATCCACTCTAAAAGAGGGAGCATCTTGTCCCTATCTCCAGTGGTCTTTGGGTAAAAGGTGGGGTACACCACGGAAAGGTGACCAGTCCATTCCAACATGCAAGTTGATTTTTGACTTAGGTAATATTTATCACCTTGGTAAAAAACGAAAGGACACCCCATGTGTATTCCAGTTTTATGTGGTTTGATTATATACATTTTGAGGTTTAATTAGTTAATTTCACAAACTTTTCCATTGAAGCTTTATTTTTGTTCATTAAGTTATAATTATTATTCATGAAATAAATGCTCGAATCAGTTGGGTGTGTGTGTGGGCACCTGAGGTTAGATTCAAATACATGTGAAATACAGAATGGAGTATTTATTAAAGCCTGTTGAATTGATACAGTGTACTTTGGTAATGGAAAATATCTTTCCCTCAGAAGAGCCAGTACGTATGACTTCCAAATGGCTCTTTGCATTTTGCATCTCTTTGAGTTTTCTGTTTTAGACTATTTTAGCAAATATGAAGGGTTTGTGTCCTGGTGAGTGTTTTTTTTCTTGTCAGTGTTTTTTTTAAAGCCTTATTTTTAGGCTTTTCGTTTTAGCATTTATATATGACCAGATGCTGCTGCTTTTTCAGATTTTACTTTTTACTTCACTTTCTTCCTAATGCGCTTGTTTTAAATATTTTTTCCCAATCTCTCTTCTGTATGTGTAACTGGTCTGTACCACTAACCTTGCTGCTTTTAGAGCATCTGCCTGCCCTTACTTATTTTCACATTTTATTTACTTTAATTGGCAAATAACCCCTGAAACAGAGAACAAGACTAATACTGCAAGAGATAAGGAAATCATATCTGTATCACTCCAAAGTTCAAATTTTGTTAGTTTGACACCATAGGATAAAAAATGAAAACCTGCTGAACTTACATCAATACTTCACACTGCAGAGGTGCAATTACACTAACCTAAAATTTGTTGCTGTTGTAATGGTCAGTCAGTCAATAATTTTCTACTGCTTCTTCCATGTTGTAATAGTTAAATCTTAAATCATAAAGTGAAAATGACATCACTCTGCCACAAACGGCCATGCTCCCTTTTGGGAGAAAGGGGACATTAGGGTTTGCATGGTAGTCAATGCAAGTTCTAGGGTGTTCAGTGCTATAAAAAGGTTGAAATAATGAAATAGATGTATTTTGTCATTTTAAAGTGCTCAAAAATGCCGGACAAGACGAGCAATTTTTTGATGTGCTAGTCACTGGTTGGCAAAGTTTTATATAAAAACCTTAAAGTAAAGCGACCAACGTCTGTCACTTCGTCTCTACAGAAATGGATATACAACCTATGCAAGAGGACCAAGGTTCATATCTGGACATGAATACTTCACTTAATGTCCAGCTGTTGGTAAATGGTAAATGGCCTGTACTTGTATAGCATTTTATCACCTCCAAGGATCCCAAAGCATTTTACACTACAATCAATCATCCAACCACTCATACATTTACACACTGATAGTGTTAGGTTACATTGTAGTCACATCTACCCTGGCACAGACTGACCGAAGCAGCCCCAAAGTTGCAATTTAGTTTCACTAACGTCTCCGTAAGTCTTACTTTTAAGTATTGTTCTGTCCTTACTGCTTGACAGCTTGGCTCTAGGCTAAATAGTTCTAATTTGACTTCTCTGACTGGTGGTTTCAGAAAACACAGATGGTTGCTGCAAGCTAGCACTCTCATTTCTCATAAAACACAAAGCTACTTTTTCGTTAACATAATTTTAAAGAAAGAATCACCAAAAGCAGCAAAAAGTTTTTTTTAGATGGGGTTGTCTTCTCCTTAACATTTCTGCTGACTCAGAATAATTAATGGAAACATGAGTTATTGTCAGTTCTCGTTAAATGGCTAAAAGCAAATCTATTCTTAAGTGTGTGCAAATAATTCACCATCTCATTGTGACTGCCAGAGTTGGACAGTGAAATATCAAGACAATGTATTTTGACGGATCACTAGTCATCACTTTAGAAGCCAATAAAGATCCAGTTTCAGACATCTTCATTGAAAAAATCCCATGTGAAATTACTTTTATTACTATTGTTGTTTTTTGTCTATCACAAATGGTCCCAGGGGACATGGCCACATTATCACATGATAGATCTTAGAAAGACCCTATAAAAATATTAAATACCTCTCAAAGCAAACAAATGATCTACATCAAGAATGCCTAAGACAAGTTGTAGTCTTTCAGCAAATCTATGAAACTGATTTCATAACCTCAACTTAAGAGTAGATTAAAAGAAGTGCTACTGTTGAGTTTTTAGGTTGATTGCAAGATTAGACATTCAATGGTCAAAGGCATTGAAAAAATATGTTTCATATTATGTTCACTTTAAGTGATCATATTCGTTTTCCTGACCCTGGGCTTCAAAAACCTGGATTCTTGTCTATTTATGCTAAGTAAAGCATTTGAATTAATCACTTTTCTAACAAACTGCATTGCATTGCACTATAGAGTGTTAAATTTATCAACTGTTGTGACCACACTAAATTTAACTGATTATGTTCTTTATTTCTTTTTTGCCTTGATGCTTTGTTTTAGTACTGTAAACATGCTTGCATCTGGGGTTTGCCATATGTCCTGTGATAAAACATCAGTGTTTAGGCTCTCAGCAAATGGAGTAAAATGATGCTCATTGTTCTAAATCTGTTGCAGACCATGAAACCATCACTATGCTCCACGTAGCTCATTGGCTCTTGGTTCTTGCAGAGGTCTGAGTACATCATTGCTGCAAACAGAGCTACAATGCATGGATTTCAATAATAGCTACAGCCTGCACTAACTGGCTTAGCTGTAAATAACAGAACATGCTATTAGTACTTTGGCACATGCAGAATATATTAAGCACAAAATGGCCTTTTATACACATACAAACATGTTCACTGCCTAAAATAAGCACACACATGACACCAACCCATTTGTTTCCCAGAAGAGAAAGCCTCCTCTCTGGCTGTGTAGCAGAACACAACTGGAGGATTTGGGTCAAGTGCTGGATAGTGGCCGTCTGGCTATGGAGGTGAGTTGTGGCTTTTTAACAGATTGGATTTAGCCTCTCTTATGCTCATGGACAGGTACTTACAGTAGTTCACATACTGCTGTGAGTGAGCGGATTGAGAAGAGAGAGGCATGAGTGGAGCCGGAAGAGATGGAACTGGACTTTTCCTTTTTAGGGATGTTTTAATCCAAATACTCCAAAGCCAGCATAATTTTTTTCCCCAAAATATGCTGAGTGTTGTTGATTTACTAAAGAATGTTTAGCTAATATGATCTGGTTTCTGTAACCTTGTTCTGGTTTAAATCAAGCTTTGCTTTCATACCACTATGTTTTAAATATATTGAATGATGCTTTGCTGTCTATCCAGTTTGCTGCTTTCCTCCGAGGAAGAGGCTCCTCAAGGAAGACTTCCTCTCTGTTTCAGTTACATTTGGCTCCATCTGAACTGATAATGTTTCCAGTTACCCAATGAAACAGATAAGTAAAGTTAAAAGATATTTACCCACAGTTGGATCTGCTTAGCGCATGACCATATGCAGAGGCTATAGTCCTCGATGCGGCTGTCCCAGGTTCGAGTCTTGGACCTGGCAACCTTTGCCAAATGTTTCCCCCTCTTATTGCCCTCTTTCCTGTCTGCCTACTGTTGAAAAATGGAAAATAAAGGCCTCTAGTGCTGCAAAAAATCCTTTTTAGCTTTCTCGTATATCCATGTATATAGGATGTATATGCAGGTGTGTTGCCATAAATTAAGATGCCATCAATAAGTTTATTTCTGTAATTCAATTAAAAAATTAACTCATACATGGTATGGATTCATTGCATTCAGTGAAAAACAGTGGTGAAGAGTATTAAAATGTTTTTTTCTATTAAAATTAAGTATTGTTGCTTATAGCTGATGAACAACTATTTTTAAGTTTTACATAATTTGAATATTACATAAGGTCAGTAAATAAGGTTTTGTTTTTACAGAAATGTTATGCTATGGCCTCCTTGTGGAGAATACCCTCCACAAAGAGTGCGAGCTGCAAAAGGTTGTTGCTAAATAAGCTAGCTGTTCAGAGTTCTGTATGCAAGCATATTAATGGAAAGTTGGGTGTAAGGATGATAGAAAACAGTGCACAAACCTTAGGGAAAACTGCACCCTTGAAAGAATTGTAAAGTAAATTTAGAAATCAGAAATAAATGCTTGAAGTGCTTGAAATCTGTTTTTGTGCAATCAAATGAGCTTCACTTTGTGAATTAACTTACTGAAATAAATTATTTGTTTCAGTGTTTTATTGATATGCACTTTTATATTAATGCAGCATTAATAGTATGGGGGAAAGTTTCCTTCATAGAAGCAGAGACTGATTAATGTTGTTCGTCCAAAGATGAAAATATTCTGTCATCTCCTGAAACTGATTTATTGCCTATGAAATTCAGACATGAATTTGCATTTTAAACAATTTTGTCATTGAACTGACAAACGAGGAAACTTGTTGGAAGGTATCCTCTGTTGCATCGAGTTACATCTAGCATTTACATCTAGCATCTAGGCCAATTACTTTTCACCTAAGGACACGTGGGTTCGGATATTATTTGCCCCTTAATGAGTGAAATGATCATTTCAAAACTGTGTTTTGTTTTTACGCAGATCATCTGTCAGATATTAGCATTTCTTTAATGATCACAAACTTTAATATGTGACAACAAAAAAAAGAAATATTTAAGGAGGCAACCACTTTTCCCTGTACTGTATTCAACCACAGAACAACAGAGCCAGCAGCTTTTAATAGGGACAAAGAAGATACATGAATACAGTCTCTTGGCAACTGCTTTTCATTGGTTTTATTTATTTATTTATTCTTCTTTTCTTAGAAATACACACAAAGACACCTATTTTAATCCATTGGCATGATATCACACTGGGGGTAAAACAATAAGTATTGCTTTACATAAAGAAACCATAAGTTCTACATGTATTGGTCCTCTACTGTCAATACTTTGTACACCCTCCTTTTACAGTAGAACAGGACATAGCTGGAGCATAACGAAAGAGGGAACACTGACTGTCCCTCTCTGTACAATCTCTAGATTGTCCAAAGTCTTGGGTCGTATTTTCTCTTGAGCTTACCTTACTTTACACGGGGTTTCTGTAGGATTTCTGTAGGATTTAGTTCTGAACACTGAGGAGAATTGAGCATGGTAAGAAATTTCTGTCTTGAATTATTATCTTCCTAAAGTCAAGTCAATATTTATATAGCGCTTTTCAGCAATAAGGGACTCAAGGCGCTGTACATAAGGAAAAACATAACAATGATACAGAAAATCAAACAACAGAGGTAATTAAAAAAAAGAGAAAATAGAATGATGGATAAGAAAATGAAAGGAAAATTGGACTGAAAACGTAGGGTTTCAGCACTTTTACAGTTTTCTGGCAGTTTATTCCAGATTAGTGGAGCATAAGAACTAAAAGCTGCTTCTCCATGTTTGGCTCTGGTTCTAGGTATGCAGAGTAGATTTGAGCCAGAAGACCTAAGAGGTCTGGGTGGTTGATACACTGACAACAAGTCTGTAATGTATTTTGGTGCTTTTCTCTTGCTCTCGGTGGAAGACACACACGTTTTCTCTCCCTCCCTCCCTTCTGATCCCTGCTTCTGTTTTTTGTCTGTATTTTTCTCCGAGCCTAGCTTTGCATATCCTCCAAAATTTTTAATTATGGATTTGGTCAGCTGGACTCTCAATGTAATTGATCAAATGTTTTTTCAACGGGAAGACAGAGTAAAGGAGACCCTCTTGTCCAGACGGGACTTTCTTCTCTGGATACACAATGGATTCTTGGCAGCAGTGGAAGATTGTGTGCCTGACTACAATGTTGGTCGCGGACGTAGAAAATGTGTACATATTTGGACTTTTGATAACAGTATTTCTGCTTTTTGTAGTTGGTGGTTACCTGGCTTATCGAGTGATTCGCAAAACGTGGGCGGCTGTTCAAAGCTTTCCAAAGCTGCCTGCGATGTTAGATGGAGTCTGTAGAGCGATCAACACTCAGACTGAAATGTTAAGAGAGCAGAATCGCAAGCTGGACACGATTCTTGAACAGAATTGCAGTCTGGCAGCGGTTGGACTCAGAGGTTAAAGGATATAATCTTGGAGAAGTTGTACGCTCCAGATCTGCAGAAAATACCAGAAATTTGGCTATTTGGATTCGCAATTGAGACATACCAGTAAAACTCTTAAGGTAGTTGGAAATTCACAACTGCCTGAACCACAATATTTATTGTTTTCCTAATCTGTCTCCCCAATGTGGCCTTGGCAACTTCTGCTAACTGGCTAACGACAAAATATCTCCTGGATGTTATATAAACACGACGTTCTTCCCCAGCACTCCCCTACCAGCTGTGTGCTGATAGGACTATGCGGCCGATTAATAAAACTTCCACCTCTCTTCTCAAGGACAATCTCCATCAGTGTTGACAGTCTAATTCTTGCAAACACACTCAGACTTATATATTCACACCCTCAAGATTCCACTGTACCCTTGCTAAATCTTTACCTGTGTGTGTGTTGCTTACCCCTGCTGAGGTTTTTTCAGACTCTATTCTGCTAAGAATAGAGTCTGAAATATGATTTTTTTTTTCCTCCTATCTTACTTTACCTAAATGTGTGATTTCATTACTTTTCATAGATTTTCAGATTTCTCAGAAGGATTACCAGCAAAAGCCAATTATTAATAGTATTTCATTACTTTTTCATTGATTTTTAGTTTTATCAGAAGGATTACCAGCGAAAAACAAACATTATTAGTAATTTGGACTTTAGCTGCTCTTACACCAATGACCCAGCTTTCTTAATTAGACTACAATGGACTGTTATTACTTAGTTCAACTTCAGTACCAGTAAAAGCAATATTTTATTAGCATCTGAAAATGTGGATTAAAGCTGTTTTGTACCAGTGATTCAGTTTCACTAGTTAGAATTCAGCGGAATGATGAGACTATCAATATTATCATCTTCTTTTAGCATAAGATGCTTTATTATTAAGAGTGGCTTGGAACCAATTTCTACCAGTAAACTTGGAAGGGTTATTAATTATTATTACTCCCAAAGATTATTAGTGTCATTTGATTTGTTTTTCTATGTCTGCATCTGTGTTTATTTTCTTTGTGATTGTATTGTAATTGTTCTTCCTTATGTACAGCGCTTTGAACGTCTTGTTACTGAAAAGCGCTATATAAATAAACTTACCTTACCTTACCTTACCTTACCTTACCTTACCTTACCTTACCTTACCTTACCTTACCTTACCTTACTTTACCTTACCTTACCTAAGCAATTCGGTGATTTATAGACGATAAGAAGTATTTTAAAGTCTATTCTCTGAGCTACAGGAAGCCAGTGTAGGGACTTTAGAACCAGGGTTATGTGCTCCACTTTCTTAGTTCTAGTGAGGACGTGGGCAGCAGCGTTCTGGATCAACTGCAGCTGTCTGAGCAACTTTTTAGGCAGACCTGTGAAGACACCGCTGCAGTAATCAATTCTACTAAAGATGAATACATAACCTTTTCAAGGTCCTGCTGAGACATTAGTCCTTTAATCCTGGAGATGTTCTTTAGGTGATAGAAGGCCGACCTTGTTACTATCTTTATGTGCCTCTGAAGGTTCAGGTCTGAGTCCATCACTACACCCAGGTTTCGAGCCTGACTGGTGGTTTCTAGCTGTATTAATTTAAGCTGTGTGCTAACTTTTAAACGCTTTTCCTTTGGTCCAAAGATTATTACTTCAGTTTTGTTTTGATTCAGCTGGAGAAAACCTTGGCCCATCCATGCATTGATTTCTTCTAAGTATTTACCCATCGCTTGAATGGGTTCATAGTCACCTGGTGACATTGTAACGTATAGCTGTGTGTCATCTGCATAGTTATGATAACTTACGTTGTTGTTTATTAAAATCTGAGTTAGGGGGAGCATGTAGATATTGAATAGGAGGGGCCCTAAGATCGACCCTTGGGAAACGCCACATGTGATTTTTGTGGTCTCTGATGTAAAGTTATCTACTGACACAAAAAGTCCCTGTCCTTCAAGTAGGATTTAAACCAACTGAGTGCTGTACCAGAAAGGCCCACCCAGTTTTCCAGGCGCTCTAATAAAATGGAGTGATCAACAGTGTCGAATGCTGCACTAAGGTCCAATAATACCAGCACTGTGGTTCTTCCACAGTCTGCATTTATACGGATGTCATTGAACACCTTGACAAGAGCACTCTCTGTTCTGTGGTGAGCAGGAAGCCTGACTGGAAGACATCGAAGTGGTTGGTCGTTGTTAGGAAGTTGTTTAACTGCTGAAACACAGCTTTTTCAATAATCTTGCTGATGAACGGGAGGTTTGATATAGGCCTGCAGTTCTGTAGTAGCAGCTTGTCCAAGTTGCTCTTTTTCAATAGAGGTTTGATAATTGCTGTTTTCAGGGCCTGGGGGAAAACACCTGACAAAAGGGACGTGTTTATTATTTGTGTTAAATCAGATGTTATTATGGGCAAAGCTTTCTTAAGGAAAGCTGTGGGTAAAACATTGAGACAGCAGGAAGAGGAGCTTAGTTGCTGTACAATTTATTCTAAGTTTTTGTAGTTTATTTGGTGAAATTGGGAAATTTTGTCAAAATCAGTTCTAGTTGGAGACAACATTGGAACTGGAGTTGATGTGTATGTGCTGACTGCTCCTCTGATCTTTGGGTTTTTTCAGTGAAGAAGTTAGCAAATTCATTGCAGGCCCTGGTAGAGTGGAGTTCAGATGCTACAGTTACAGGAGGGTTTGTTAGCCTGTCGACCGTGGCAAATAATGCACAAGCATTGTTTATGTTTTTGCTGATGATCTCAGAAAAGAAAGATTCCCTTGCATTTTTCAGTTGTAGGATATATCTGTATAGTCTTTCTTTATAGATAATATAGTGAACCTGGAGTCCAGTCTTTCGCCACCTGCGTTCAGCTTTTTGACACTCCTTTTTTCCACTTCTGACTGGTGGAGCACTTCTCCACAGAGACATTTTCTTCCAAGAAACGACTTTCACTTTAATTGGAGCAATTGAATCAATGATGTCCGAGATTTTAGAATGAAAGTTATCTACCAGCTTATCTACAGTGTTACAGGGCAAAGTGGAGGTAGAAGAGTAAATCTGGTTAAAGGTTTCAGCAGCACCGTCCTTAAAGATGCGTTTTCTGGTGTTCTGGTGAGGCAGGTGTTGTGTCTATGAATCTGAATATATTATTTAATATTAATACTTTAATATTTTATCAAATAATATTTCGGTCAGTTAAGGGTTGTCCTATGAATACCAGCCCAGTAAGGCGGTGGTATTCAGACAAAATCGAAAAGGGTGAGCCAAGCTCTGACATTATTGAACAGCATAAACTCTGCACACACATGGAATGAATTCACACAATTTCTTAAAATACAAGAATTTATTAATAAAACTAAGTCAACTCAAAGTCAAACATATTTCAATCAACGAACTCTTTACTAAATGATCTTTAGTAGCAAGTACGTGTTCTTAGCTGTTAGCAGTTAAAGCTAACAAAAGAAGCTGATAGCTTAGCACCAGAATCAAACACACACCTTTAAAATACCTTTAATAAAAGGGTTAAAATGCATAAGCGCGGACGGCGCGTTATAATCAATCTTCTGTGTTTAAAATCACCCTTCAAGTAAAGTTTGTCTTAAAATTAAAAACAAACAAACACAGAACACAAAACTGAGCATGTGTGCTGCAGATAGCCTGCTAGCACTAAGATAGCATAGTCTCACAAACAAATCCAAACTTCATAAAATGAAAAACATTTAGATCATTTCATCCTAAATCACTTCTCTCTGCCCAAATCTAACCTCGTTTGAACCGTGCTGAGGAAAAGTTGTCCAGGCGACGACGAAGTTTGAAGAAATCTCTGTGAGCAAAAGGGTTAGCTTCAGCTAACCTCCGTAGCTGTTGGGTAGGGGCGGGTCACTCTGTTGGGCCCACCAAACTGCACAGTTGCTATGGTAACCACGGTGATGCGGTCCCTGTTTTTCTCCTTTCAGACCGGGAAACTTCTTCACTCTGCGTCGTAGAAACAGCGTCTCTACTGGGAAACTTTCTGGAAACAAAGTTTGCCTCTGTAGACCTCAGAGAGAAATTCAAACAACTCAGTCAGTCAGTCAGTCAAACAACTCTTGTACCTTAATTATCCCCGTTCTTGAATGAATACCAGATACACATACAGCAGTTTATTCGTACTTAACTTAGTGCATATGATCGGCTGACCGTATGACACTCTTGGATCCAGTTTGAAGAGTTAAAGTTGTCAATGAAGTTCACAGATGTAGTAGCAAATGTTTTTTTCAACCACTTATTAATCATCAGAAGTCTTGAAAAATGTAATCTCCACAGAAAATCGGTGCAAAGGGTCCACTGAGAAACATCTTGATATTGAGACCTCCAACAATATTCAGAAGACGAGTGAAATCCTCCTTCAGTCCTTCTGATATTTTCTTAGCCACGTCATCCATGGCTCCACAGTGTATAGTAAGGTTTTCTAGAGACGGGCGCTTTTCTGTGATTCCAAGAATATTCTCGGAGATATCGGACACCACGTTACTGGTACCAATCGTAACATCCGTCTTTTTCTTGTTGCAGAAGTTTTTAATCCCATCCACAGCTGTGTTGCCCACTATTAGGGTTCTTGGTCCGGTGGGGCGCTTTTTCACTGGCAATTTAGGAGAAGACTGTTCAGAATGAAGGTTGTTCTCAAACCTTTTATTGTCCTCAGAAGATGGATCATTTTCCTGGTTTTCTTTCTGTAGTGGGACAAATCTGTTTTGGAAGGGAATTCCATGATTTCCAGCTGTCTCACTCCTATCAGTTGTTGTGACAGCAGCTCGCTGTCGAAGTCTCCTTTTCCCAGGGGAAACGGGGGCATTTCTCTGTAATTCTGGCCATTCTAATTTATTTAATTGCTGAGATCTTCCAGTGAGTTGCCCACCTTGATTTTTTGGGCATGCGCCTAAAACATGCCAGGGGGGTCTGCCGGTAGGTTTATTCTCAGTGTTCTAAATGCTGGCTGAGTCGTTGAGCTGGATTTCACTGTTTGGGATCACAGGCAGAGTTGAATCATCACTGTACCCCATTTTCACCTCCACATTCACTTCTAGTTGATGGATTTTCATCTCCAAAACAGCCAATTTCTGTAAAAGTTTGTTGAAGTCCTCTGTGGTGAAGGGAGGCATTTTGTGCTGATTAGCTGGCGTCAACTTGCCCTTCTTTCGAGTTCGATTATAAAAACATCAAAATCCTTTAGAAAATAAAAATAATAATAATCCTTGGGAGTTGCTGGTAAAAAGTAGTTTTAGTCCAACATTTCCATAATTTTGGCTGAGAGATAAAAAGTTAGAAGTAAAAGAATGCAAGCAAGCAGGGAGCTTAGGAGAAAAGCATCTGAGCAGGCAGAGAGGCGGAAGTAGTAAAAAGACCCATTGTAGAACCATTTTCAGTTTTCTGGCAGAGCCCTCTGCATTTAAAAAAAAAATACCCTGATATTTTGAAAAGAAAATGTTATGCCATCCATTCTAACAAGGTTCCTAGACCTTTTTATCAGGGAAACTGGCCCATAGCATTACAGATCTGCAGCTGAAAGAGCTTGAGATGTTTATTGTTTTATTTGTTTTTTTTTAGTTTCTTCGTGGCACTAGTGGCCTTTGGTTTTCTTATTTTTGTCAACAGTAAATCAAACCCACGACGGCGGTGTCAAGGACTGAAGCCTCTGAACATGGGTAGCTAGCTTTACCCCTGTGCCACAGCAGTGCCCCAATCATCAAATGTTTGTTTGTGATGGTAGGACAGAAAAGGCTTGTTTACTGGCATACTTCCACAATAAATACTTTGGAGATAGCATCCAATGATTTTTAAGGAAACTTGGTGATCCCAAGATGCCCCTCTGCTGCTTCACTAACAGTGAAGTATTTCCTAATGTGAAATTGATGTACTCCAATTAGTTGGATGTTTAACTTGCTCAAAGACTGAATATTTTCAAAATGTTGAATAAGTTAACGTAAAGCTTTTTATGTACCTTTAGGGTTGGACACACCATTTCAACTTAATTCTGTCAAATTAAATTTGATCAAGGCAGTATTATTCTCTGCAATACACGCATACTTACATACACTTACATAAATGTAGGAAACAATCCCGCCAACAATACGTGCCCTAAATATAAAAACAAAACAGCCCTTGCCAATTTATCACAAATTCACACACCCACCAATCATTTCTTGGACTTTTCCTGTCAGCACATCAAGTTGGTAGACTCTAATGCTATCCTATCTGAGGAACAGATAAATCAGTGTCACACTCACTGTCAGTCAAAAAGTTGCTTCAGCTCCAAACTGATACAGGGAGGGGTCATCTCTACAGTAAATATTAGCTCACTGTTCATTCTGTAAAAGAAAAAAGAAAAGAAAAGAACATTTTATATTTAATCTGTCTCATCTAAACTTTGGCTTCTTATGATTAGAATAGACTGAATAAAGGTCAAGAAATTATAGGAATAAAGGCAGCATTATTTAATCTGGTCATCAATTGCCTTTTTTCACCTCTGCTTCATCTAGTGTAAATTGAATTTATGACATCTGACTCATTCCTTATTTATGTGACACTGCAATAATGAGCTGCACTCATGCCAGAGTTCAAACCAAGTCTTGAGGCTGTTTGGTGGGTAGTAGAACACACAGAGTGAGAAAAAAGGGGCTAAGTCTAAAGAGTGTGGCAGCATAGAAGCAAAATAAAATTCTAATCCTTTTCCCCCCACAACTAAAACAGCATGACTTTACATTCACACACATAAGGAAAAACGCAATTATTATGCAAATATAAAGAAAAAAAACATTATTTTTGCTTTAGAGCATTCAGTGTTTACTTTTGCAGAATATGTTCAATTAAAATAGTCTTTGCAGTAATTGACAAGCTCTTTAATTATAAACTGACATTCCCATGCAACAAAGAAAGGTTAAGTTGGGTGACTCAGCTGTTATGTGCCTGCATTCGTTATGCAGGTCAACAAGTAAAGTGCTCAGTGATGGGCTGCGGTAGCTTCAAGCTATTAAGCAGTTTCCTGAGAAACCATTCTTCTGTTATAGCGTAATAAGTCTTAAAGTGCTGTTTTGTAAAAACAAAATTGTAATTCTTAGATTTAATGCAAGACTTTTATACAGGTCCTTCTCAAAATATTAGCATATTGTGATAAAGTTCATTATTTTCCATAATGTCATGATGAAAATTTAACATTCATATATTTTAGATTAATTGCACACTAACTGAAATATTTCAGGTCTTTTATTGTCTTAATACGGAAGATTTTGGCATACAGCTCATGAAAACCCAAAATTCTCACAAAATCTCACAAAATTAGCATATTTCATCCGACCAATAAAAGAAAGGTGTTTTTAATACAAAAAACGTCAACCTTCAAATAATCATGTACAGTTATGCACTCAATACTTGGTCGGGAATCCTTTTGCAGAAATGACTGCTTCAGTGCGGCGTGGCATGGAGGCAATCAGTCTGTGGCACTGCTGAGGTCTTATGGAGGCCCAGGATGCTTCAATAGCGGCCTTTAGCTCATCTAGAGTGTTGAGTCTTGAGTCTCTCAATGTTCTCTTCACAATATCCCACAGATTCTCTATGGGGTTCAGGTCAGGAGAGTTGGCAGGCCAATTGAGCACAGTGATACCATGGTCAGTAAACCATTTACCAGTGGTTTTGGCACTGTGAGCAGGTGCCAGGTCGTGCTGAAAAATGAAATCTTCATCTCCATAAAGCTTTTCAGCAGAGGGAAGCATGAAGTGCTCCAAAATCTCCTGATAGCTAGCTGCATTGACCCTGCCCTTGATAAAACACAGTGGACCAACACCAGCAGCTGACACGGCACCCCGGACCATCACTGACTGTGGGTACTTGACACTGGACTTCTGGCATTTCCTTCTCCCCAGTCTTCCTCCAGACTCTGGCACCTTGATTTCCGAATGACATGCAGAATTTGCTTTCATCCGAAAAAAGTACTTTGGACCACTGAGCAACAGTCCAGTGCTGCTTCTCTGTAGCCCAGGTCTGGGGAATGCGGCACCTGTAGCCCATTTCCTGCACACGCCTGTGCATGGTGGCTCTGGATGTTTCTACTCCAGACTCAGTCCACTGCTTCCGCAGGTCCCCCAAGGTCTGGAATCGGCCCTTCTCCAAAATCTTCCTCAGGGTCCGGTCACCTCTTCTCGTTGTGCAGCGTTTTCTGCCGCACTTTTTCCTTCCCACAGACTTCCCACTGAGGTGCCTTGATACAGCACTCTGGGAACAGCCTATTTGTTCAGAAATTTCTTTCTGTGTCTTACCCTCTTGCTTGAGGGTGTCAATAGTGGCCTTCTGGACAGCAGTCAGGTCGGCAGTCTTACCCATGATTGGGGTTTTGAGTGATGAACCAGGCTGGGAGTTTTAAAGGCCTTAGGAATCTTTTGCAGGTGTTTAGAGTTAACTCGTTGATTCAGATGATTAGGTTCATAGCTCGTTTAGAGACCCTTTTAATGATATGCTAATTTTGTGAGATAGGAATTTTGGGTTTTCATGAGCTGTATGCCAAAATCATCCGTATTAAGACAATAAAAGACCTGAAATATTTCAGTTAGTGTGCAATGAATCTAAAATATATGAATGTTAAATTTTCATCATGACATTATGGAAAATAATGAATTTTATCACAATATGCTAATATTTTGAGAAGGACCTGTAATCATTGACAGTATTTGCAGCATATGTAAATACAGCTTTTCTACAAAAGCCTCAGAGATGAAAACTTTAGGGTACACACAGCATCATGAATGCCAAATAACATAGCAGAAACATCACGGAGAAATATGTGCAGAAATATAAAGCAGAGTTAACCTGTAAAACAATACAACAAGCCTTGATGTCTCACAGAGCAATGTTCTATCCGTAATCTGAAAACAGAGTATTGTAAACCTTGCAAGACATGGCCATCCACCACACTAACAGGCTGGCAAGGAGAGTATCACTCAAAAAAGCAGCCAAGAGGCCCTTGGTGACTGAAGGAGTTTGGAGATCTTCAGCTCAGGTGTGAACATCTCTTGACAGGACAGCTATTAGCCATGCACTCCTCAAATATGGCTTGTATGGGAGAGAAATGAGAAAAAATCTTCTGATGGAAAAAAGCCATAAGAAGTCCCATTTGCCCTTGGCCACAAGCCATATAGGAGATACAGCAAACACATGGGACCAGAAAGTACATTTTTGGTCAATTTGCAAAATACCATTTGTGGTTAAAACAGACACTGCACTAAATAACACTAAATAAATAAATAAAGTCATTGATAATGTAACTGTTATAAATGTAGAATACTTTTGCATCAGTAGGAAAAATTGCTGCTTTTTCATGTTCACTAAAGAACAATTTTGATCAACACATTGTCCCCACTCAGAAACATAGTTGGGGCAACATCATGCTGCAGGGATGTTTTTCTTCCACAGGGAAGCTGATAAAGATTGTCAGGAAGATGATGAGAGCTAAGAAAATCAATCAGTCTATCTATTTATCTATCTATCTATCTATCTATCTATCTATCTATCTATCTATCTATCTATCTATCTATCTAATTTTAACTATTTTACAAAGAATAATGGGAGCAAACTTTTCAGTCTCTACATGTGCAAAGCTGGGATAGACATATTCCAAAGGACGTGAAGCTGTAATCACAGAGAAGGGTAGATCTTCAAAGTATTGACTCAGTGGGGCTGAGTACAAATGCACGACACACATTTCCACTTTTATTTCTGTAAGTTTTTGAACAAAATCAAAAATTTTCCTTCCACTATGTCCTACTTTGTGTTAGACTATCAAGCAGGATCCCAATAAAAGTTTGTGGTTGCACTGTGACAAAATGTGAAAATGTTAAACTATTATCTATAATAGTTAAGACCTAAACAAAGAAATTAGCAATAAAGACTAAACAGAGGGCTGAACTAAAAAGAAAATACCATCTACTTTTGTTTTGTTTTGACTGACTTATTTTTGTGAACTGTAATGCTTCAACTTTAATTTACTTATGTCCTCATTTTTGGCCATTACTTTGTTTAGACTGTATATGCGTGCAAGTAGGCAGACGTCAATATAGCACTTTTTGGGCATGGTCATTTGACATTAGTTTAAAACTTTACAGTAATTTTATGAAACATGCTGGGGAGGTAGCGTCTTTGAAACAAGAACTCATTTTAATAAAATTTTGGTCCAAATCCAGATCTGTTTACTTGAAGATGCAAGTTGTTTTTTTATTTGCTCTTATCCTTTTTTCATCTGCATGGCATCTACACTCTGTTTTCTAAGTTACAATAAACAGGCATGTTTTCCAGATCAATTTTTCCTATTCTACAGAGAAGCACTTAATATTGGTTTGTTACTCATATTACTTTTGTATTCAGAGCCAAAAGCTGCTGTGACAGAGACAAACTTTGCAATTGATCTGCCGAACACCACTCCTGTTTCTCCTATATCCCAAAGGAAAATTAAAGCAGGACAGAAGTGCTCATTTCTCCCTTCTTCTCTTTCTTTTCTGCGCACTGCTGCCCCAGACTGCCCTACAGTGATTTAGACCTATAGCACACACATCATTGTTGTTTCTCATATATTGTGTGTTTCTGTGTGTTAGCAGCTTTAATGTGCCGGGCGTGAGCCTTTTACAATATGTTCCGTATCGCACCACAGGGCTTCACAAGCTGGACAGCTGTAACAATGCAGAGAGAGGGAGAGAGACTTTGGGATAGAAAGGGGTATGGAACTGAAGCATCAGTGCATAGTAAACCTATTTTTCTTCCTCTTCCCGCATTTGAAACCGCCCTTACAGCATATAAAACCCACCACACATAAAAATAACAACACACTCACAAGGAAATATTATACCATCCATTATATGCATTCCACAGATGCATAATCTGTCTGTACAGATTTTCTCAACTTTTGCCATTCTTCTCATGTAATGTTTCTGTCAGGTTTAAACAACCTAAAATACTTAGAACATCACAAAGAGAGAGACAAAGAATTAGTTATCAACCAAACCAGCAGGGCAGGAAAGTAAAGACTAATCACACAAGAGTTGGATCAAATGTGTTTTAGTGTTTGTGAGTGTGGCAGATCTGTGCGTACAATGTTGGAACTTACCTGAAGAGTCTTGTGAAGCCTTTAGTTTGGCCCAGATAGACTAAACAGATAGTTGTGATCAATGTCTAGGTCGCGAGATCAGTATTATCAATATCAATAATACGATGTAGTGTTTCACAAAGAAAGACACGTAAAACTAAACAGCTGGGGAAACATTCATGCTCTCTAAATATGAGGCGGATATTAAAGTTGTGTTGATGGACAGTTTGTGCATTAAATACTGAGGCCCAAAAGGTTTCGGTGCATGGCATTGCGGGAGAGCGCACTACCTGTATAAGGACACGTCAGTACTTGACGCAGCTGTCCCAGGTTCAAGCGCCAAGCGACCTGTGCTGCATGTCTTCCCCCTTTCTTCACTCCACTTCCTGTCTGCTGACTTTCATATATATATATATCTATATATGTATATACATATATAGATATATATATCTATATAGATATTTATTAAGGCACCCACTAGTTGTCCATTCAGAACACATTAAGCACAAAATGTAACTTTCAAATTATTAGAAAACAAGAAATTAAACTGAACACACAGCACCCTCTAAAAAAAAGCTATAAAATAAATCAATCTTATGTTACCATATTTTAATACTTTTTTAGAAAGATTCAGCCTTTAGGTGGCAGGGGGTGGGGGATGGGGTTGTCTAGAGTAAAGAAATTATTCTTTTTTTAGCACAATTGCTGGTGTTGAGCTGAGCTTCAGGCCCCGACCCTCTCTGGCTGAGTATAGGTCTGGGTGTGTCTCCCAGCCTAGAGGCAGCAGACTGTTTGTTCCAGGTGGAGATGATCTGATAAGTTTGGAGGTATTCACTCACAGGGCAGCAACAAGCAATGTGTGAGAGAAATGCTGGGAAAAAGACACTGCAGGATTAAAAAGCTTGGTTCAAAGAGAAGAAGGAGCTGGTGAGCCACGAACTGTCTAAGACCTACAGGTCCTTCTCAAAATATTAGCATATTGTGATAAAGTTCATTATTTTCCATAATGTCATGATGAAAATTTAACATTCATATATTTTAGATTCTTTGCACACTAACTGAAATATTTCAGGTCTTTTATTGTCTTAATACTGATGATTTTGGCAGACAGCTCATGAAAACCCAAAATTCCTATCTCACAAAATTAGCATATTTCATCCGACCAATAAAAGAAAAGTGTTTTTAATACAAAAAACGTCAACCTTCAAATAATCATGTACAGTTATGCACTCAATACTTGGTCGGGAATCCTTTGGCAGAAATGACTGCTTCAATGCGGCGTGGCATGGAGGCAATCAGCCTGTGGCACTGCTGAGGTCTTATGGAGGCCCAGGATGCTTCGATAGCGGCCTTTAGCTCATCCAGAGTGTTGGGTCTTGAGTCTCTCAACGTTCTCTTCACAATATCCCACAGATTCTCTATGGGGTTCAGGTCAGGAGAGTTGGTAGGCCAATTGAGCACAGTGATACCATGGTCAGTAAACCATTTACCAGTGGTTGTGGCACTGTGAGCAGGTGCCAGGTCGTGCTGAAAAATGAAATCTTCATCTCCATAAAGCTTTTCAGCTGATGGAAGCATGAAGTGCTCCACAATCTCCTGATAGCTAGCTGCATTGACCCTGCCCTTGATAAAACACAGTGGACCAACACCAGCAGCTGACACGGCACCCCGGACCATCACTGACTGTGGGTACTTGACACTGGACTTCTGGCATTTTGGCATTTCCTTCTCCCCAGTCTTCCTCCAGACTCTGGCACCTTGATTTCTGAATGACATGCAGAATTTGCTTTCATCCGAAAAAAGTACTTTGGACCACTAAGCAACAGTCCATTGCTGCTTCTCTGTAGCCCAGGTCTAGGGAATGCGGCACCTGTAGCCCATTTCCTGCACACGCCTGTGCACGGTGGCTCTGGATGTTTCTACTCCAGACTCAGTCCACTGCTTCCGCAGGTCCCCCAAGGTCTGGAATCGGCCCTTCTCCACAATCTTCCTCAGGGTCCGGTCACCTCTTCTCGTTGTGCAGCGTTTTCTGCCGCACTTTTTCCTTCCCACAGACTTCCCACTGAGGTGCCTTGATACAGCACTCTGGGAACAGCCTATTTGTTCAGAAATTTCTTTCTGTGTCTTACCCTCTTGCTTGAGGGTGTCAATAGTGGCCTTCTGGACAGCAGTCAGGTCGGCAGTCTTACCCATGATTGGGGTTTTGAGTGATGAACCAGGCTGGGAGTTTTAAAGGCCTCAGGAATCTTTTGCAGGTGTTTAGAGTTAACTCATTGATTCAGGTGATTAGGTTCATAGCTCGTTTAGAGACCCTTTTAATGATATGCTAATTTTGTGAGATAGGAATTTTTGGTTTTCATGAGCTGTATGCCAAAATCATCCGTATTATGACAATAAAAGACCTGAAATATTTCAGTTAGTGTGCAATGAATCTAAAATATATGAATGTTAAATTTTCATCATTACATTATGGAAAATAATGAACTTTATCACAATATGCTAATATTTTGAGAAGGACCAGTATATGCTTACACTTTGAAAGTTTAATGGGAAAATCAGGGTGTTTAAAATATATGATGCAATTGAGATATTTATTGAAGTTCAGTTAAGATGTGTGTTTTAAAAGATATTGCAGTTTAAAGTAATTTGCTAAATGTGAATTTATGGAATGCTGTTTATGGAAGCTAAAAATGTAAGGTTAAAATTATCACTGGATAATACTTTAAATATATTTGTTTTTTGGGTGCTTAAATCTGGATGTTATACTTTCAAGGATAATTTCTAGTTATTTAAAGGGTGTTTAAATTTGGTAATAGTTAATTTTGGCTTATTGGGTTCTGGTTAACCTTTTTGTGTTTCTTGTTTGTATTTAAAGTTTTTTCACCTATTGTGCCCTTGACAACTTTCAAAATAAAAGAGAAAAAAGAAAGAATTGATTCTTGGTCATTGAGTGAAGTCAAGACATTATTTTATTTATATGTTGTTTTTTAAGTGGGTCCAAAGGTCTTGGAACATGTCATTACCAATGCATGGTAATGTGTTTCCCTAATGCGACACACAGGCTGTTCCTTTCCTTTTAGCCACTCTTCGAAATGGGAAAATCTAGGCAAAATGCCATTCAGGTAAGGTGTGCAAGTTTGTAAGGAAATTGCTACAAGAAAATTGCTATTCACCTTAACTTGCCCATATCTACAGTCAGAGCAATGATTCAAGGCTGGATAGTATGAAAGGTAAAAACTGAATCTCCAAAGCTCACTGTTAGAAACCTGCAGCAAAGTGGCATCTTGGCCTCCTTAACAGCCATTTGATACCATTTACTTGCTGTGCTGATATTTATCTATTAGGCCTCTCTCCCTCCCTCTTAAACTCTTGTGTCTGAGGTCCTTGGGATAGTTTTACTCACAGTTAATGACTGTGTGGTAATAGTAATCAGCAGATAGGTATAGAAATGGATTCATCAGTGTGTAATGTTAGTGCATGAGGCCTGTGTGAAAGTAGAACAACTTGATGGACCTTTCCTGCTTATGATCAAGCCAAGCTCCATTAAATTGTTCCTTAATGAAAGGTTGGTGTCTTGGTGGTCTCTAGGGTCCCTAGTGTATCTGTTTTGAAGATCCTCATTACTTGAATGCAAACACATAAAAAATATTGATTTGCTTTGAATATTACAATAAATAAAAAAATGACACAATGAGAAACATATTGAAGCATTTTATTGTTACTATTTTTGGTTGTGGTATGACAGTTTCTCCTCAGCTGGCACAGCTAGTCACTAAATCATTTACCACACGTTATTTTCACACAATTATTCCCTAATAATTATTAAGACCACAGAAGAACATGCATTTATCACTGTAGGCTTTTCCCTAAACTTTGAATAATATAATTCTAGGTTTTAAATTTGCTGTCATGATCCAGTGAACATTTCCGATTCAAACAAAAATAAATCACAGTGCTAATCAGATTGCTGCTTTTGCACAATGCCTTAGTAATATTATGACAAAACCAAGGGGATAGATGTGGTCATATTTGCTTGATTATCTATTGATCCATGCAGCTCACTATTGGGGATTTTTTAGATTAGGTTTCCTGCCTTGGGGCTCAGTGGAAATCAGTAGGATTCATTCTCACATCTCATCATCTTAACAGATTTCTGTTTGGGGGTGGGGGGTTCATTTGTCTGGCACTAACCAGCATAACAACGACTTTAAAACATTGCAAAGTCGTTTAAGTGCCTGAGTGACTAAAGCTCCCAAATGGTGCTGGTAACTGATCCAATTCAATCATCAGTTACCTATGATAGACTGTGAGTTGTTTACAAAAGCTGCATTCTGAGACCTGTGTGATTGTACTAAATAATGCCTGGGGTGTTCTTTGTGTAAAGTCTCATAAACACTGATCATTTAAAAATCAGGCTTATTACTCTTCACTTAATATTGCTAAAGCAACCCATGGGGTAAATTATCAGGGGACAAATTGTGCCACTTAGTTATTCTTTCATTAGACAGCACTCATATTATCAATGTCAACAAACTCATTCTTATTAGAAGACATTATTTTTTCAGGCTCAGTGACATGGGTCATGATCAACACAGTGTAGGCAAACATGTCCTGCAGGAAAGAAAACGCAACTAAAGCCTGGATGGCAGATTTGTGTGGGAGTGCTGTGGAAAATCCGAACGGACACACCAAACGAATGGTCTTATTCTCGCCCGGTTGTGACTAGGAGTTTTTAATAGTGAATGAGTGTGTTATGTGCCCAGTGTGTGTGTGTGTGTGTGTGCGTGCGCAAGATGTAAAAGCAGGACAGAAGCTAAGTACCTCCCAGCTCCTCACATTCAAATGTGTTCCCCCAGAGATCCACACAGGCCTGTTATAGAAAACAAAAGAAGCAGAGACAACTTTAAAAAATGTGTTTTAACCTTTTGGTTTAAGGTGACCTGTATAAGCAGGAAGATATAGCCTTGTTTGATTTTAGTTTCTTTGCTGACATAATCTGATTATTCCAACTGCATAAGATTCTTCCTTTTCTCATCTTCACTCTCTCCTCCTTCCTCTTCTTAATACCCACCACCCTGCTTTCACTTCTTTATCTGAATACCTACCTGCCAAGTTTGTTGTTCAATTGCCCACCTGAGCCAAACACCTGTGTTAGCACTGAGTTCCAGAAATTAGGGCAGGATATCATCAGAAGAAGCTTGTATCAAGCTCACCCCTGCTGGGAAGCTGTTGTGCACCACTTGCTGGCTGCCTGCCTTTTGGAGGGCCTCATCTATCTCAGCGGCTCCCCTTTCTAAGGTGATCCTCAGCTGCAAGCTCTGTATTCGGGAGGCTGGAGACCGGCTTATCTCTTACCTTCTGTGCTTACTGATTCACATGCAGCTGCACCGAGGTACATTGCAAACCTGTTAAGTGTGGGTTGCTTAGAGGCAGTGAGTCGTGATAACCCTCTTACCGCCAGCAGATGTCCTGCTCTCACTCATCAATGTAATGATCTGGCAGCCAATCAGGGGTTATGTAATATTCATGAATAAGGTGGATGGTTCAGGAAAGTATTTTGCCATATATGCTGAGGCATTGGAAAATGCATGTTACACAGAACTAAATGACAAATATTAAAGAAAGTTTGTCAAAGTCCTGCCACATCTTTGATCTTTGTCTATGTTTTCAATGTTGCCTGTTCTGCATCATGAATGTGTATTGGGATCAAGGGTGTGGAATTCAGTTTTCTGTTAAATCATAACGATGTATGATCCTTTTCTGGTGATGTAACAGGATGATTTTATTATTATTTTTCTGTATTTAGCCGGCCATCTGAGAATGACAATTCAGTGCTCTGGAGGTGCTTCCATTTGGTAAGATAATTATGAGCCGAACTGGTCAGAATGTAGGACAGCTGTTACATACACGCGTAAGGTTTTGCTTTCAATCTCAAGCATCCAGCATGCCGAGGTGAGTGAATATTAATCAGTGCAGGCAGCATAGAGTGATGTAAAGTAATGTTAGTGGTGTAATAATTCCATCACAGTTGCATTGATTCTGTAGCAGTGTCACATAAGTGAGGTTTACATGGTGTGTAAGAGTTGCAGCACTCATACATGGCAGCCAGATTAATCTGGTGATCAAATTATGTATGTTACAATGCCAGAGCATTATTTTCCTATGACATCATGTCTGCTTCTGTCATTGAAATGAAAAACAGATAATATGATGGAGGTACACAAGACAAAGATTGGGTGTGCAACTTTAAAATGTCATTAATGGGGATTGCTACTGATTTTCTCTAATCTTTACATGGTAAGAATTATGGACACAATACAAGGTCACATATATACAAACACCTCAATTAATATTTAGTTATTACCACCTAGGAGAAGTTACACTATTAACACACACACTTAAACCATTAGCAAGTTTCTGATATATAAGTCTATCTGCATATTTGACAACTCTTTTTACCAAAAAGAAGCGCTTATTTAAATTTGATGATTTCCTGGCACCTGACATGCTTTTAAGCATAGTGCATTAATATTTGATGGGGTAGACACCAGGGACATTCCAGAAGCTAATTGCTAACCTGCTTTATTCATTACAAATCAATCTGATGTGTGTTTGGCATCATTGACCTGTTCGAAACCCCAGTTGTGTTTATGTTTCAACAGCTATTGATTTGAGAAGTGTTTTTTAGACCAAATGATTGTAATGTACCTAAAAAAAAAACTAGCAAAAACATAACCTCAGCCTGATGCTGCCACCACCATGCTTAACAGCTGGTAGTATGTTCTTTGGTTTGAAAGCCTTACTTGGAGTCCTGCAAATAGTCCAGGTGTAACTCAGTCTAAAAAACAATCTATCTTTTTCTAATTTGACGAAAAAAAAATTCACCAGACCGCATTTGGCTTGTTCAGGCAATTCAGTCAAATTTTTGTTTAGCTTGAAGGTGTTGATTTTGAAGGTGATTTTGTTCTTCGTCAACACTCTGTCAGTCCATGACTATGTGTCAGACTAAGGTCATTCCAATTTTTTTTGTTTTTTGATTACTAAATGTTAAATTATATGGTGAAAACCATATTTTTCACAATTTAACCCCATTCACATAGATGTTTTCATCATTACAGATGACAAAGGAAAAGATCTTGGGTTTAATTAGAATCCTGTTTCTGTGACACATTCCAGTCAAACGTCACAAGACTGAACTGCTGCATTCAGATTAATGCACACGGTTACAGTAGATTGATTTTGTTTTTCATCAACAATTGACAATACGGCTCAAATGAGTGATCAATCATTATTAATCATTACGTGTTCACTAGCATACTCAGTTCATCTTGATTAATGAGTCATTATTAACAGCAGTTTTTTCTTGGTGATGCTCTCCTCATTTTTCTTTATACTCCACTCTTCCCCATGGCGAAGCAGAGACTTTGTGACTCAAACATGAGTTTCAGTCAACATTTTAAAAATGCATGTGAAATAATATCCATAATGAAGTCATTTTCTGCATTACCAATGGGATTGATACCCAAAAGGAAGTATATACAATAACAAAAGATTTAATTTTCTGGCAACATAACAATTGAAAACTAATCTCATTATAGATGAGGCCGATTTGATCCAATATTGCTGACTATTTGGTGTTTTATGCAAACATTTGGAGCAAAGCTGTGTTTAATTGTTACAGTACAGAGAGAGCTCACTGCAGTGACATTCAAAGCTCTACAGAGGAGAAAGGAGTTTCACCCGCAACAGGACGGCCAACTGGATTACAGAAAAAACTGTTGCTTTATTTGATCATTTTGAGCTTTCAGTCTCTATCTGTCATGAAGCTTAAATGATTTAGAAACATTGGCAGCCTTTTAGATGACTAATACATAGTAGAAAGAAAAAAAAAAGTAAGTAAAATGTACAACTTCAAAATTACATGGAGAGACAGCTGATACAACTGCTATCCTTACAAATTAAGGTAATGAAAGTAGTAAATCAGTTTTTAAAAACAGCACTATCATATGTCCCTAACTTTATTTATCTGAAAAAGTAAAATCTTAGTTTATTGAACTTTGTGGTGACACTTTTCTAAGTCTCTCTTATTTGTTCACAGCAGAAAGGCTCATTAAATTACAGTAAAAGTAAGTTTGCCACTGGTTGTAGTGCCTCTTTAGATTTGTAGATTTTTTTCCCCCCTCAACACCCAATGGATTTTCTTTTATTATGTTCTGAAATACTTTGTCCCCAAATCTCCCCAACCCATCCACCCCATCCCTCCATCTTTGCAGTCTGTATATGATCATTCTGGTGATCATTCTATGAAATCAATCTTGTATGAAAATATACAACTGAAGGAAATGCAGCAGTGTATTAGCTTACTCAAAACAAATAAAAAAAACTGTAGATTTGATTTTCTTGTTGATGAGAACTGTAATGTTGCACTTTTTCACACCAGAACAGACTGGCTCAGAAAGCTACACCTCACTTGGCTCTCACATACTGGCCTAATTACCCAGTAGCCCTCTTTTCTTTTGCTGTCAGGGAAGGACTTATTAAGGTGCAGTTGTGATAGTAGTAGGCTGCTTTTATCACAAAAACAGCCTACTACTACAACCACTTATATGCATTCTGCTAAGACTTGAGAATCCATGCAAGTTGTTTTTAAATTTAGTATCTCTACCTAACCATCAAAGTTTTAAAAATACATTCAGAATCTGAGCCGGCCTGAATGATTTAGATAATATGAAAATTCAATTTCTTAACCTTTAAATTTTGGTTTAATGCCCCTGGAGCCAAATTACATACTATAATATTGTTGTTTTGATGGATGTTAGATTTGTAAACTCTCTTAATGTTGCATATCTTGTCTGCAAAGACTGTGAGATGCTATATTGTTAATAAAATCTAACAGAGTGAAAGTTAAAATTAGAAAAACAGATAAGATGTCTGATGACTGGAATTGGAAGATTTTCTGCTTGATTGGCCATTATTGGTGACCATACTAGTCTGGCAAAAAACTTTATCTTTTTTTGATCGTGAACGCACCATACCAAATATATGCTTCTAGGTTACACTGATAGCAACATTCTTGGTTGCAGAATTTGTCCATGAGAGAAGAAGATTCAAAGTTTTTATTTTATTTTCAATAACAGTGAGGTGTTTAAAAACCAAAGCCAGAGGAATTAGACAGTTGTAAGAAGCTGTTTTAAAGAAAACTATTTTTTCTACAACATATTGAGACATTTCTGTGGCTCGTTCTGGCTGAAAGAGAGCAAGACTTTCAGCAGATAACAGAAAGGCTGATCAATGTCCAGCAACATTGCTCTGTTGGCAATTATTTCTTCCTTTTTTTAATGAAAGTAAAAACTGTTTGCATGTGATGTCACCTCTTCACTTTATCTAAACAATGACTGTTTAAGGAAGGAAGGCTGGTAAACTATTTTAAACACTGTTCCTGTATTACTGTTCTTAAAGAGATCTTGGAATTGGCTAAAATCAGTATTCTGAAGGCCAAAGATTTACACAACTTGATTGAAACTCAAGTACAACATTTTGATTTGTGAACCTCTAGTTAAAGTATCTGGGTATTCAGTGTCAGACTGTGAGAACACTGTTTAAAAATACATCAGCACATCAAATGTATTATTTCCTTGCCAACTCTGTCATCTAGACATTTTCATCTTTTCCGTTATTTGACTTGGGAAGCAAATCGTCCCATGTCATAAACAAAAAGCAGCTAACAACAATTTATTTGCTGACTGACTAATCAGCCAGTGACTAATGAAACGAGTCATTTTAACACAACCCATTTTTTCCAACAATGTATTTATAATCATCATTCTAATTTTGTTTTAATTGTCTTTAATTTCAATCCAACAAAAACCAGCAGAGAGCAAAGTAATAACGTGTCACAGCTTTGTTATCTCTGGAATCCAATTAACTCCATAAACTCTCCCCACACAGTCACACAAACATGGATAAATAAACAAAAACACTAATGAAAAGGCAAACACAAACAGTATAAAGTTGCTGTGTTATTGTACTGGCCTCGCAGAAATGTCTCTTTTGGCTATCCAGCAAGCTAAACACCTCCACAAAATAAATCCAGGACACCCAGTCAAACTTATAATGTGAATGGTGTGAAACTGAAATACAGATACACAGAACTGTAAATACACAGTGGGTTCAGTTCATCAAATATAGGCATGTCCGAACAAGGATTTTTAACATAAGCTGCCAGCATTTTTACACAGAGTAAAAATGTGATCTTCCATCCAATAATACATTTGCAACACAAATATAATCTTCACATACAATTCAAATTAGTAGGATTGATAATTTAGGTACATTTAACTAAATAACTCACACATCACCTGCTTAGTTGAATCCCCTAATGTGCTGCTTAATATATTATTATTACAAACACAAATGCCTCAAAATGCAGAAATAACAAAGATATACTTCTTATGAAACATATTACTTACAGGGAATGCCTTTATGAGGTCTAAAACAACAGGATTGCAAGAGATGGAGAACTTGTGGAAAACTCCATCCTTCTTGCTGGTTTTCCTGGCTTCTCACACTTCTAGTGACATCACTTCCTTGTTCCTTGCCATCTACTGAAAGTCTTAAAGGTACAGCAGCTATTTAGGGTTGAAAGCCCGAAACAGTTATCTTTCATTTATAATGAGGATAATAGATATGGTTGTGCTGAACATAGCAATAATGACTCTACTGTTAATCTATTAGTATGCAAAGGCTGCATGGTTTACTGTGGAGCTTTTCCTTGCATTGTTTATCAGCGTGTGTGTGCTTGTGTGTGTGTACATGTCAGTCTAACCTTGTGTGGATCAATCCCTGATGGGACACGAATATTGTGTGGACATTTGCCATTTCGACACAAGGGGAAATGGGTTAAGTGGGTTAAAGGTTAGATTTAGGACTAAGGTATGAACTGAGTTTAGTTTAGGTTTAGGGTAAGTTATATACTGGTAAGGGTTAGGTTTAGTAGGGGTCAGGGTTAGGTTATAGCAATGAATGGAAAAGTCAATGCAAGATCCCTGGTATGTCTGTGTGTGTGTGTACCTTTTTTCTTACTTCTTATTTTTCTCTTTGAAATAGCTTTTCCTTATATATGTTTCAGTCCAGTTTGTTAATTTTGGTAAAGTTTTTTGTTTCCATGTCTTTTTTATATAAGAAAAATATGTAGTCAGAATTATTTTAATTACCCTGCGTTGAATTGGCGACCTGTCCAGGGTGTACCCTGCCTATCAACCATAGACTGCTGGAGATAGGCACCAGCTCCCCCATGACCCACTATGGAATAAGCGGTATAGAAGATGAATGAATACGTTTTTCTTGGGCTGCCTGCCCATTATGTGATTTATTTCACGGGATTTATTTTTGCAACCTTTAATATAGTTGTGGAATACTTTAATTTTGGAGTCTTTATTATTTTTCTTCACCTGTCTGCTCCCTCACTATCTAAAGTTTAGTGTTTCTTCTAATGATTTGAACTCCAGCCTTTTCAGCTTTGTGCAAAGGGAGGAAAGCATTGACCTAATCTGTGCAGTGGAGCCAGTTAGCATTGTGACGGACAGAATGACAGCTAGAACTGAGAAAGAGGAGGGGATGATTGACATAAATTATAGGTTTTATCATTTTTTTCTGTGGTAGGCTATTGCAAGGCAGCTGATCTTTGTGGATGTTTCAGTTGCAGAAACTGTCCCTGTCAGACCCCTTTCTGGATCAATCTCAGAGGAGAAAAAAAATACTTGATCTGATGGCTTTTAGAAACTGAGCATGAGAGGATGGATGTGGGTTTCTGAGCATAACTCAGTGCACCACCATAGGTAACATTTTGCAGACGAATGCAGACAAGCAGGAAACATAGGTGGTGAGTAAACTGATTTACGAAATGAAACTCACTTAAGCTGGTGGTGGCAGAAACAGGCATGAACAGGCAGGCAAGATAGGCTTGGCATGAGCAGAGTGAAGTGATTCGTAATGTTTCCGCGAGGAATGAACAGAATGAGCATGTATATGTATGGCGAGACACAGGTGAAAAACAAAAGCTGATTGACATGGTGCAGGTGGGCCGAATGAAGCTGATTGCTTAACAGAGACAGAGTGAAAACAAAGCATGGCAGGAACTAAATACTACCTGGACATAATCAAACCTAAGAAACATAGCAATAACAGAACATAATCCAGAAAGCAATATGAACAGAATACAACAATCAGAAGAAACCAAAACATAGCACCACCTCTAAAACAGAAGCAGGTTCCAAAACTCAACTGTGAGAAACATAAGAGGAAAAACCCCCACTGCAACTAATAAAATGATAAATCTTTACCTGGGCTTCTGTTTGACAGCGTAACAAATGCAATTGCAGTCTGAGGAGTTTGCAACTTAGAGGGGTCGGTTCCTTTTCCACAGCTGAAAACCCTATTACACATGTGCAAGACTTTAATCATAATAACATTTTTTAAAGCTTAAAGCAAACATTTCAGCTGCTTGGTGGGAACCTTTTTGTTGTAGCTAAAGTGGTAGGTCCCCATGCACACAGCAACCACAGGGCCAAAGCCTTACAGTGAATTTGGCTACTTGGGTTTCTTCTAACCCTGCACTTAGGTGAGGAAGTAGCCCTGGCACTTCTCTAAATTATCTAATGACTAAGTCACTTTGTGGATGAACCATCACTGCTGCTACAAGGATCCTCCTAAAAGCAACCAGGATCCAAATTTGCTGCCACCAAAATATTGAACCGGCACAATTTTAATACAGAAGTGGGAACAGTCAGGAACTCTTATACTCCATAAAGCACAATTGGGGGATCTTTCAAAACCCTGCCGAGACTAATCCATGTCCTGGCTGATTTTTAAGTTAAAAACTACCACACTTTAAACAACTTTCTCTATTGTAAATTTTCTAAAAAATAAATAAATAAAATTATATATATATATATAAATATATATATTATTTACATCTATTTGCACAACGACAGGAAGAGAAAGAGCCAGAAGAAATGTTGCTCCATTGAAGGGCTTCAAAGAACCGCAGAGCTGTTGAGAAGCACATCTTTTTATTTAACACTCTCACACTCGGACTGACGTACAGATTCATTCTCTGCCTCACTATTCAGTGGGTCATCGAGATGTGCCACAGTTAGATCAATACTGTGTGTCTACCAGCAAAAAAGTGACAAAAACGGTTTGGAGGGTCTGTGAAATTAGGCTATTCAAATGTGTTCTGTCGTGATTTCTAATAATACTATTGACTCATTTCCCTCAGGAAAATCCTTAAATCATAAACAAGTGTTTATTTGAGTATCTGCTGGTTGCTATGGAAAACATATCTTTAAAAATAGTCAGGATACAATGCCAACCAGTGTTTTCAGAGCTTAGTTGTAAGGTGACAAATTGAGTTGAATAGAACTATTAATATAAAGTTTGGAAAGCCCATTAAATATTCAGTTCTGATGTCTTATTTTTCCTTTATCTCTGGAAAAGAGAGTCATTTAACTGCACTCAAACAATTTTGTTTGAAACAAATATATAAGCAAAAATCCGTTTACTCGTGGAATAAAATGTTAAGACATTTCTCGATCTCTGATATCATTCTCAGAAAATTTATCTTACTACTCAACGCAAAATTCTTTCAGATGTGAGATGTTTTGGGGCTTTTTTTGCATGTACAACCATTATACCATTAAGTCACTGTACAACATCTTAAAAAGATAAAGATGTGGGCTTTGACCTAGGGCATTCTATTTCTAAATTCTCAGGCTGTGCTTGGTGCATTTACTGGTATGTTTTGGGTCAGTGCCATGTTGCATATCATGGAGCCAAATATTTTACACATGGTCTGAGAATTTCCTCAAACACCCTTTCATACACCATAGCATCCATTGTAGATTCTATAATTGCGAGCTGGGCAGGTCCTGCTCTCCAAGCATTGACGCTGTCTACTTTATGCTTGACAGTGCTACTTCTGGATTGCTGTATTTGGTCTATTCAAATATGTCCTCTAGTTTGGTGTCCAGATAATTCAGTTTTAGACTCCTCTGTCCAAAGAACATTTTTTCAAAAGTCTTGTTTCCATTCTCTCTGGCAGAATTCAGTCTGGCTTAAAGAGCAAAGGGATTCCACCTCCCACACCTCTCATGCGGTCTCTTTCAACAGTAGCAAGGGCCTGCTCTTGGTCCAATGATGATATTTTAGGGTTTCTGGAGACCTCTTTTAGTATCTTATTGTCTGCTCCCAGGGTGAACGTGGTTGGACAGCCAGACCGGGGAAAATTTTTACATGTTATTTTCTTTTGCGGCCAAAGGATGATGCATTTTATTTTGCAATAAATCTTTTTTTTTTAACCACTTTTTGCAGATTTACAGAAATATCTACTATAAATCCTGCTCTTTGTTTTATATTTTGTTTTATCTTATCTTTTAATAAAGAATAAAATATTTTTTTTACTATTTTGATCGTTAAAAGGGGTTAGAACTCTGTTTTATTCTGTTATAGTTTTAAAAATTCTTAAGCCCTTACCAAATTTGGTAGCAAATACTTGCAGATTAAGATTATATAAGCTAACACTGCAGTGAAAATTTTGAAGATGTAAGGCCTAAACTTTTTCAAATATTTACACGTTGATTAAGCTAAATATTATGACCACTGCAAGGTCAAGAGAATAACCCTGATCATCTGCTCATCTTGGTACCTGTTGGTTGGTGGGATAATTTTGGAGCAGGAGAACCTTTCGTTTTGAAAGTGTGTGTCAGAACCAGAAAGAAATTGGACAAACCTAAAGATTTGGGTGTGTTAAAGAACGACCAAATTGAGATGTCTAGATGCCTGCATTAGAACATCTCCAAAACTGCAGTTTTTGTGGGCTGATCCCAGTCTGCATTAGGCAGCATCTACCTGAAGTGGTCTATGGAAGGAACAGTGGTAAACCAATGATTGGTTCACTGATTCACGAGAGCATCAGAGGCTTGTCCATTTGACCCCATCCAACAGACGAGATACTATATCTCATATTTCTGAAGATGTTTATGGTGGTTCTGATAGAAAAGTACAGAAAAGAGTTTCTTGTGTATGGGGCTACAGAAGACCCATAGAGCAGGAAGGGTGTTCATATTGGTGCTTGTCCACAAACAGTAGGGACTCAAGTATCAGAACTGAACCAAGGATACAATGGAGGAATGTGGCCTGATCTAATAATCCTGCTTTTGTTTTACATCATCCAGGGTGCTAGGTCAATACCCTGAGGAACACTTGGCACCAGGATGCACTATGGGAACAGGACAAGCTGGCAAAGGCAATGTGACACTTTGGTCAATTTGCTGGGAAACCCTGGTCCTGCCATCCATGTGGACGTTACTTTGGCACTACCTGACTACATCAGAGGCCACACTGATGGCTGTGGCCTCTTTCAGCAGTTTACAACTTTTAGTTCAAAAACGTTTGAGAGCACCACAAAAAAATGTAGGTGTTGTCATAGCCTCAAGATTCTTCAGATCTCAATCTAATTGAGCATCTGTAGAATATGCTGGACAAAGTCTAATCCATGTAGCCACCCCCAACCTCTTGCAGCTTACAGGACTTACAGGAGATCTGCAGCTAACATCTTGTTTCCAATTACCAGAGCACACTTTAAGGGATCTGGAGTCCAGCACTGCTGGCAGAAGGCTGTTTTGACAGCATTTATTTGTCTCTCTGCCCATCTAATGCACCTCATTGTCTACCTTAGCAACACTAATCCAGGGTAAGATCAGTTCCTGGAAGAAATGTAGGTCTTCACTTTATCTTTCTGATTGAACACAGTCTTCACCAGCTGAATACACTCATTTGTTTCCACACTGTCTGTATTTGTGGAGTAATGCCCTTGTTGTAACTGAGCATTTCTGATGTGTCTACTTTACTTAGCTCCATTTAAAAAAAACTCCAACCTGAGTAAGTCTCCTCTTCTGAACTTCTAATATGATTCATTCTCTTTATTATATCTGTGGGATATGGATACAATAAATCATCTGTCTTTTTGTTGTAAATTAATATCCCCACCAGGCTAGAAAAGCAATTATTTTCTCCCTATGCTTTCATTGTTAAATAATCTTGGTGCCTTAAAGAATCCTTTTAGTTGAGCAGTGAAAAGGTGCCATGCATATTGATATGACTCTTTTTTCAGTTCGTATGGCTGTAGGGATTAAAAAAAAAAAAAACATTTACTTTTATTTAGGAATTTCTGTTAGCTTTAATTATGTAAACTATGATGATAATCATGGTTTACAGTACCCTGCATAAATGCCTCCCCCTACAAGCTTTTTGTGAATAATAATGCAACTGATACCAGATTATTTTACAAAAAACAGTAAACAATGTCTTTTAATACTTCTAACACTATTCTATAATTTTTTACTGTAACATCTTAAACAAATTTCCCAGTTAATGTGTATTAATAATCAATCTATTCTGTTTTATATAATGCACCCTGGTGTTTGGAACAATCTATTTTCCTTTCATATGGATGGAAATGTATAATTTAACCTTGTCATGTGATTACTGTTCAGTTGTTTTGAAATATGCTAACAAGCACAATGCTCACTGTTTTGTTGTCTACAATTTGAAAAAATATGTTTTGCCTGTACTATTATTTTAGTAAAAGGTTTATGATTGAAGAATTTGGTTCAATGGACACAGAGTTTTTATAGGGATAGCGGGTTAATTACAAAACACTGATCTATTATTTTGATCTCAGAATCAGTTTAAGGAAACATGTCAAAGCTGAAAATAGGAAACGTTTTGTAAATATATATTTTTCTGTGACTCACAGTTGACCTTAATATGGCCTTTAAGTAAGTAAAGGTGCTGGCTAGTAGGATATAATCAGTGCAGCATCTTAAAATAAATACAATTTTATTGGTAAAGTAGCAACACTTTGTCCCCACAAATATTTTCAATAGAAAGCTGAGAAGAAGGTGAACAAGTGATCTCTTGAAGAAAGACATATCATGTTGTCTATTATTTTTTTCAGAGGATGACAGAAAATAAATTTTGCAGCACAGGAGCATTCTTATTATCCTACCAGCTGCTCGCTTTTAAAAGTATTTTTACAAATTGCATCAGCATCCTTATGAAAAATGAAATGATGTGTTCCTTTGTCTCTAAAACGTTGGTTGCTAAAGGACATGTTAGTACACTTAAATATGTCTTTAAATTAACTCCATTTACAGCTTAGAAAAAGTTTTACATATCTTCCAAACTTGCAAATTATGGATTTGGTCAGCTGATCTCTCGCGCAATTGATCACATTTTTTCCACGGGAAGACAGAGTAAAGGAGAACCCTCTTGCCCAGCCGGTACGTTCTTCCCTGGATAAACAATGGATTCCTGGCAGCAGTGGAAGATTGCGTGCTTGACTACAATGTCGGTCCAGGACGCAGAAGACGTTTATATATTTGGATTTTTGATAGCAGGATTTCTGCTTTTTGGAGCCGGCGCTTACCTGATTTATCGGGTGAGTAGCAAAACGTGGGCAGCTGTTCAAAGCATCCCAAAGCTGCCTGCGATGCTGGATGGAATCTGCAGAGCGACCAATGCTCAGACTGAATTGTTAAGAGAGCTAAGCTGCAAGCTGGATACGGTTCTTGAACAGAATCGTAGCCTGGAAGCGGTTTTTGGACTCAGAGGTGAAAGGATTTAATCATGGAGAATGTGGTTCACTCCAGAACTGCAGGAAAGTCCTATAAATTTGGATATTTGGGTTCACAATTGAGAGATAACAGTAAAAACTCTTAAAGTGGTTGGAAACCCACACAACTGCTTGAACCAGAAAATTTATTGTTTTTCTAAATCTGGCTCCCCAACGTGGCCTTGGCAACTTCTGCTAAGTGGCTGTCGACAAAATATCTCCTGGATGTTATGTAAGCATGGCGCTCTTTCCCAGCACACCCGAACAGCTGTGACCCAGATAAGATTTTGCAGCTGATTGAGAAAATTTCCATCTCTCTCCTCAAGGACAATGGCGCTCTATCTGTGTTGACAGTCTAATTCTTGCACACACACTCAGAGTTATTTATTAACACCCCCAGGATTCTACCGCACTCTTGCAAAATCTTTTCTTCTTGTGTGTTGTTTAGCCCTGCACCTAATTACGTGATTTCATTACTTTTTCATAGATTTTTAGTTTTATCAGAAGGATTGCCAGTGAAAAACAAACATTATTAGTAATAGAAAATTTGGACTATAGCAGGTCGTACACCAATGACCCAGCTTTCTTAGTTAGACTACAGTGGACTGTTATTACTTAGTTTGACTTCAGTATCAGTAAAAGCAATATATTATTAGCACCTGAAGATGTGGATTAAAGCTGTTTTGTACCAGTGACTCAGTTTCCCTAGTTAGAATTCAGTGGAATGATGAGACTATCAATATTATCATCTTCTTTTAGCATAAGGTGCTTTATTATTAAGAGTGGCTTGGAACCAATTTCTAGGATTATTAACCATTATTACTCCCAAGGACTATTAGTGTCATTTGATTTGTTTTTCTGTGTTCTGTATCATTGTAATGTTTTTATTTGTTTTTCTGTATCAATGTAAGTTTTTCCTCGTGTACAGCACTTTGGGTGCCTTGTTGCTGAAAAGCACTATATAAATAAACTTGACTTGACTGAAGTTGTACAAACAAACAGGGCTTGACTTCATGCTGATGCTCAGAAATAGAAAGATTTGAAATAGTCATTGCTTTTTAAGCATGCTTTAAGAATTCTTCAAAGAGCAAATATACAGCTGTGTGTATATAACCAGACTTAATATGGGTCCCACCTTCCAAATATAACTCACCAGAGAAAATAAGTGGTGGACTTCGTTTTTCTTTCCAATATCAGACAATGTTTTAGATTAGTTAACCATCTGATGGCTTCATATGTCACATACTGTGATTGTCAAGCAAGTGTGAGCGAGTAGGAGGGAGAACCAGTTATGTGTTTGTTGTATTGCAGGGCATAGTGCAAATGATGTTACTATAGGCCAAATAAGACTGAAATAACATTTTTCATCTATCATTACATCACTTTACGTTGTTTGGGTGGCTGCTTTCGGTGGAAAAGCTAATCACATTCTGTTTTGCACTATGTGTTGCATATATGTTACATATATGCACTTATAAGGTTATTTTTTATAACATTTGACCTGCCTTTGTCTTCTGTGCAAAAAACATTTAAGTTTCAGACAACAATGTGACAGTGGTTAAAAAGTTTACAAAATGCTATTTGGGCTTAAGGCTGTGAAATATTTGATACTGAAGATATTTTAGGACTGTAGAAAGTTGCTTTGTCCTGATCCTGGTTAGACTAGCTCTTAGGTTTAGCTTTAAACCAGCTCCATTATAGTGGAGTGGATAATTGTGAAGTGGAAGGAAAATTGTGAGATTTTAAAATTATTTTTATAATTTAAATTTGAAAGTGTTGTGTGGAGTCCTTAATGAATCCTTTGCTACCATGCTGTAGGAATTCTTTATTTTGACATGGTCAGGCAAGCTAATCAGAGATGATTAATAGAGCTAAATAAAGAGCAATGTTTGAAGAAAACCTTGTAAAGAGCACCAAAGACATGAGTCCGGGGCGGAGGTTCACCAATAGGACAACGGCACTTAATATTGACCCAGACCTGCAATGGAATGGTTGAAATTAAAGCATATTTGAAGTTCGTTGACCTAAATCTAAAATAAAAAACAAAACAAACAAAAAAAAAAAAAAAAATTTTTGTATAGCCTTTGTCAAATATCGCTTTTTAGTTTTATTTGTAATTTGTTTTTTAAAAAGCAGTTTTTTTTTTTTTTTACTTCTTCCTCTTAATAATGCAACAGTTTGTTTTCAAAATTGAAAAGCTGATGTTTTCCTTTTAGATTTTATTTATACTTTTCTCGGCCATTTTTGCTTTTTACACCATGTTCTTTATCTCCAGCTATAGAATTCATTGCGTACGCACACACCTACACAAAGACGTCATGATCAACCACACTTCTCATTTCTGCAGAGCTCGCTGGGCCACAGTCGACGCTTTTGATCTACCTTAATGATCAATGACAAGGCTTGAGGGGTTTTAGTCACTTTATTTTTACCTGTATATTAGCACTTATCTGCATTTCATGGTATATGTGTACATTAGTCTACACACAAACTCATAGTTTTTGTATTTAAAATTTAAGAGAATATGTGTTAAAAAACTGTTTATTTCTCTTTGTAAACACTTCTTAGTTTATAAACTGTTGGTGCAGATCTACGAAGACAATGCAATACGCTAAAAGACACCTTTGTATCCACTCTCTAAATTAAAGTTTGGTAATATCCAAGCTTTTGTCTGGAACAATATATAGAAAACAGTACATAGGAAAAAACTGTGCCTTACTGAGTGTCCCCACTGATCTTCTGCAACCTCTAAGACAAAGCACCCATGTTGCCACATATATGTAACAATAAATCCTAGTAGCTTCATATGAAACTAGTCTCCTCTTTTGCCAGAAATAAAGATCATTTACCAAATTAACTCCTTCTATCACTAAGTAATAAAAGTGGATTTTTCCATTTCATGTTGCATATAGCATGACGTTTAGAGTTTACATTAATTCTATAAATGCACATTTTTATCTTAGTAGCACATATAAATTCTAAAATCAAATCTTATCTGATTTTATTCATATAGACTGCAGCCTCACAGACATGCAACACTAGCTAGAAAGCCATGTTGTATGTCAATATTGACCTTTCCGGCTTTTTTTTAGCTTTTAATCCCTGACTCCAGGCCACCCAGGGCATAGCGCAGATCAACTTATCGAACAACTCCCTGTTGCTTCACCTTTCTCTCCCTCTGCCTTACTCTTTTCATGCCTCCTTTATCTCTCACATCTCAGTGACTGATGTTGGATTCTCGCCACTTCCCTCTATACTGTATCTCCCTCTCTCCCACAGTCTGTTTCCATCTCTCCCTGTTTCTTTCATAAAAACATATCTTTTAAAGTGTAACACCAAAAATTGTCTTTTTATGTTTGTGGCTACATCCTATCTTTTCCCTTCATCTCACCTCTGCTCAGGTTTTATTTATTAGGTCTACCTCAGATATCAAGATGTGTTTCAGGGTCAAATAATGGAGGATAATTCAGTTGTTTAGATTGCATCCCTGATCACTTTTAGTCATGGTGAGAGGTTTACATACCCTCATCCACAGCATGAATATAATATTGATTTATTAAAGACAGATGGAATTGTTCTTTTTCCAGGGCGGAATGATCATGCATTAAACTGCAGTGATTTTTTTTTTAAAACTACAATTGCAGCGAACCCATCAACAAGCTTCTATCATATTTCTGGATGGATATCTAAACATTATTCTTAATGGTTGCAGCAGTTTATTTTTGTTAAGCATAGCCCAACTTGAATGAAATCACTAAAGGAGTCCATCCGCCCACGCTATGATGACCCCCCTGACTGGCTGACGTTGCAGGTTCTTCTGCAGGTTTGAAAATCTGTTCTTGCTGTGTAACTAAACAATTTAAATCAACTGAACCATTTCTGACCGGAAGTGTGGTTAAATCTTCAGCTAGAATTAGGCCGGGACCTTGCTCACTGTGACAAAAAGTGTGCAGTTCCTCTGCAACTTGCTGAAGGACATTTAACAAAATATATTTAGTGTGGTATGAGTAATTTTCAGACTGTGTGGATTAGAGAAAATCAAAAAAAAAACATGGAAGTTGGTTATTGTATGATCATTCCACCCACATAAAAAAAAACTCCACTACTATATGTTGCTTTTTTAGCCTAAAACTATTACAACAGCAATGTTAATATTAGTGTTTGTACGTTTTTCACTTGCAGTGTATATACTTGCAGTGGCAAACTGCAACTTGACGCTTACAGCCACATTCAATTAATCTGAATGTTACTAAAGAGTTCATTGAATTCAGTAACTCAAATCACATGAGCACATGATATAGATAATTACACAAATACTGATGTTTTCCAGCCTTTATTCCTGTTAATTGTGATGATTTTCAGCCAATGAAAACACAACATTTAAGATAAGAATATTACATAGACCAATAAAAAGAAGACAGAAATGTGGGCTTATTGAAAAATATGTATAATAATAAATTGACTGAATTTATATAGGTATTTCCAGCCATACTGACCACTCAGAGCACTAGAGCCACATTCACACACCGATATGTAGATCAGTAGACAACTTGATGTTTAGTGCCGTACACAAGGGTACATCAACATATGGCAGGAGGAAACTGGGATCAAGCCTGCAACTTTTGCATTGCACGACAACTGCTCATCCGACTAAGTCATAGTTGCCTCCTGTCTAACAGCTGGCTTAATATTTTTAAAAGGTACTCTTAATCTGATAAACAAGCCTCATCAGAGCCTCTTCAAATATATAATAATTTGTTGAGCATTACTGAATTGTTTTTATCATTTGTTGTCCCTTTTTTCTTTTACTGTATTTTAGCTTACTCAAAACATTTTCACAGAAAATAAAAAATTGTGTATGCATATTTAGAAACTGGAGCCTTACATATTCATCAGGGGACCATTGAGTGCAAGTTAGGAAAAAAAAGAAAGTTGTAAATAAAACGTAATTTTACTGTTAACATTTTAAAATAAGGGTCTGAGGAGTAAAATAGTTTATTTGTGCTGTACAGGGGTTGGACAATGAAACTGAAACACCTGGTTTTAGACCACAATAATTTATTAGTATGGTGTAGGGCCTCCTTTTGCGGCCAATACAGTGTCAATTCGTCTTGGGAATGAAATATACAAGTCCTGCACAGTGGTCAGAGGGATTTTAAGCCATTCATCTTGCAGGATAGTGGCCAGGTCACTACGTGATACTGGTGGAGGAAAACGTTTCCTGACTCGCTCCTCCAAAACACCCCAAAGTGGCTCAATAATATTTAGATCTGGTGACTGTGCAGGCCATGGGAGATGTTCAACTTCACTTTCATGTTCATCAAACCAATCTTTCACCAGTCTTGCTGTGTGTATTTGTGCATTGTCATCCTGATACACGGCACCGCCTTCAGGATACAATGTTTGAACCATTGGGTGCACATGGTCCTCAAGAATGGTTCGGTAGTCCATGGCAGTGACGCGCCCATCTAGCACAAGTATTGGGCCAAGGGAATGCCATGATATGGCAGCTCAAAACATTACTGATCCACCTCCATGCTTCACTCTGGGCATGCAACAGTCTGGGTGGGACGCTTCTTTGGGGCTTCTCCACACCGTAACTCTCCTGGATGTGGAGAAAACAGAAAACAGTAAAGGTGGACTCATCAGAGAACAATACATGTTTCACATTGTCCACAGCCCAAGATTTGCGCTCCTTGCACCATTGAAACCAACGTGTGGCATTGGCATGAGTGACCAAAGATTTGGCTATAGCAGCCCGGCCGTGTATATTAACCCTGTGGAGTTCCCGACGGACAGTTCTGGTGGAAACAGGAGAGTTGAGGTGCACATTTAATTCTGCCGTGATTTGGGCAGCCGTGGTTTTATGTTTTTTGGATACAATCCAGTTTAGCACCCAAACATCCTTTTCAGACAGCTTCCTCTTGCGTCCACAGTTAATCCTGTTGGATGTGGTTGGTCCTTCTTGGTGGTATGCTGACATTACCCTGGATACCGTGGCTCTTGACACACAAAGACTTGCTGTCTTGGTCACAGATGCGCCAGCAAGACGTGCACCGACAATTAGTCCTCTTTTGAACTCTGGTATGTCACCCATAATGTTGTGTGCGTTTCAATATTTTGAGCAAAACTGTGCTCTTACCCTGCTAATTGAACCTTCACACTCTGCTCTTACTGGTGCAATGTGCAATCAATGAAGACTGGCTACCAGGCTGGTCCAATTTAGCCTTGAAACCTCCCACACTAAAATGACAGGTGTTTCAGTTTCATTGTCCAACCCCTGTATAAAAGTGAGCAATAAAATCATAAAGAACCTAAAAACGCCTTACTCTCTGGTGGCTCTTCTACAGCTTCACCGTTGTCCTAAATGATCTGCCTGGTTATTGCTATATACTCCCTGGCTTGGAGCTTCCCTTACCTCCCTTTCAATTTCCTACTGTCTAATACTGGCATAAATGCAACAAACAGAACTCACGGATATTTTCAACCCTCACATTCACATATGTTTACAATATGTTTTATTTACAGTTATCTATAATAACAGAGCCATACATAAGTTAATAGAATACATTTCCCTGGGAAGTTCTTGACTTTCAATGGAACCCGTTATAACAGGACTACTATTTTAGGGCTCATTTTTTCCATAGTCCCAGTACATCAATGATCGAAGGTACCATAGCCTCACAAAACACATTTTCAGATATACTCCAAGATTTAACTTTCCAGTTATAACACAAAATTAAAATGATGAAGTGATGACATTTTTATGTCAAAACCAAAAAGGTCAGCACCACCATCAAATTAAAATTTTGGTTAAACGTTTTTTCTGATTGCTAACTCAAGGTCAGAGTTTTAGAACAGAAGACGAGGTGGGTTTTAAAAGACACATTTTGAACATTTTAAATAACTTTAATTGTAACTCAAACTCCCTTCTTTCTCAGAGCAGTTTGAAATTGCTGGTGAGAAATTCCTGATATTTCATTTCCAAAAGTACATTTTTGCTTCTCTTTTTCTTTCTGAAAAAAAAATAAGCTAATGCTCCGCCAAGAGTACTTCACCAATTATTTTTTTATTGCTCTGTGAGATAGAAAATCTCAATTATCTATTTGTCACTAAATGCACCATTACTGGAGGTTTAGATAAGTGAAATAAATGGGCAACATCAAGTAATTGTAGCTTAGAAAATATTAAAGGAAGCAAAAAGAAATAAAGTCTATTGTACCAAGATATGGCCTTATTGACTGTTATGTTATGCATTATCTCTATTTAAAATATGGTGGTTTAATGATCTGGGCCATTACAACATGACTCACTATATTAAGTCTAAATTATTCTTTCTTTAGGATGGCCACATCCGTTTTTAACAGGGAAAATTTAAGTAATTATGGATAGAACAATTTGCATATTACTAATCTGAGGTTTACAAGTGTTTTAATGGTACCTGTAACTTTTTTACTGTTATTTTGATTTTGATGCATGAACTCAAGCAGAAATGCAGAACAAAAACCTACTAAATGTAATAGCAGCTTTGAGGTGCTTATTAGCAGACATATATATATATATATATATATATATATATATATCTTACCAAACATGTTGATTGTAGCTGACCATCTGAAGTTTTAAACCAAAGTTACCTGTTGGATGGCCCTTCTTTAGATTCCACACAATTATTGATGTGTTTTTTCTTAAGACCAGAAATACATAATATTGCCAAAATTATTGGGTAACAGCACAAAATCAGTTAATTCTGGTGTTACAACCATGGCTGCAAGTGTGTTAAGTCTGGTGTGGAGAAACTTGACTGGCCTGCAGAGTCCTTACCCCAACCTTCATGAACACCTTTGGGATGAGTTAGAGCAGAGGCTGCAATTCTGATTTTCTCTATGAACTCGCTCCTAAATCATGTGGAAGATGTTTGCAGAATAGTTAAAGTGCTTATTCTGACAACGATGGGTTCATCAACAAACTGGTCATTATAAATTAAGAATAAAATGTCTTCAGAGTTTATGGAAATGTGAAAGTAGTCAGACAAGTACTTTTAGCAAAATAGTGTCTTTTCAAACGGCCAAACAAGTTTTTATTATATACAAGGTAAAAGTGTAGCAACATTCTTTGAGTCAGCTCACCAGATGTGCACAGAAACAGGTGGCGGTTTTTGATATTTGAGATATGGACGATCAGTCAGGGTGCTATTCCATCAAAGGGTGGTACGAGCATTAAAGAAACAAAAATTTCTATTCTTTTTTTTGTTGTTGTTTTGTGTATTGTTACAGTGTAAACACCATATGAAAACATGGCTGTCCTGCTGGAGACTAAGGACGGTGTCTGGGTTTTCTAATTAGCACTGTATTTAGGGGGTATTTAACTCTTTTTGTTGAAGACCTCTGGACAGCATTGATCCTTAGTCCAACACCTAAATATTTAAGTTTAGTAAAACCTTACTAGATTGATTTTCACTGAGATTTATGACACCTTTATTCTTTTTATGGGAACACTATCATTAATGCTTTTTTGGCCACTTTAGATTGACATAAGCATGTAAACCAGACTGTATAGATTTGTTAAACCAGGACAGACATGTCCTACACTGATCACAAATATTTACACCTTTTTGATTTGGGGAAGCTTTAATCTATATATAAAACCCAGAAAATGGGTAGCAGGTGCAGAAGGAAGGGCTCGCCTAGACCAAGAAAAACTGTCATTCAGTTGAGCTGTATTACTCTCCATACAGCCAGAGAAAAAATCTAACCATTTTCTCTACCATTTCATTAAAAATACTTTAACCTGTAGGATTGTTATGTCAGAGAATACTTTTAAAATATTTTTAAAAATGTAACTTTCAAAAATACTACATACAAAAATACTATAAAACTACAAGGAAAATACCCCACATCACAGGCTGTGCAAGGGTTCTGATATTCTGCTGATTTTTAAAAGAAATATTTATGAAATGTTTAAATGAGAACTTAACCAATCTGTGTAGTCATCTGGCAGAACAGCAATTATTCTACATTTCTGATTATCATCTTACGACTCCAGCCAATTATTATCAGTTGGTGTTCATTTCATTGGAGATCATGCTCTTAAGCTTCTCTATCACTAAAACACTGCATGATCAACTCCCCGCTTTTGTCATTCTCTAAAAATAATTTCACCCAATTAGCAGTTTGTAATTACCTAGATAAGCTTGATTTTGATTGGTTCGTCATTAACTTAATGTGTGTATATGTGATGAGGATGGGAAATCTTACACTGATTAGTAAGCTTGTCATTTCTTTCTGGTACAAATTAGTTTACTTTGTGTGTTTTATACTAAAACAGTTTCTTTTTTCAAGCAATGCACCCTAAACCTCTTTGGAGTTAAAGCTTTACTGCAGCCACAGATATCACTGTTTGCTGTAGGTTCGTACACACAGGCCTGCACACATGTGCATATGTTCTTGTCAATTGCTCTTTATCAACTGTTCTTCCCAACAGGTCTTGGTAAAGTAGCCATCTATCGCGGATGTAACAAGCCACCTATATCTGCTGAAGCATCACTAATACACCCACTAAGACACAAAGTGGTGATGCTGTACGTTTGTGTGGGTGTTTGTGTTTGGCTGTGCAGATTCTTCGTCTCCCTTTGCATGCTCTCGTCTCCTCCCCGCATCAATCACTGTCCACCTTCTAATGGTGGTGAAAGAACATACTCATTAAGGCGCCATATTCTGTCATCAATAGAGCCAAGTGAAGCAACAGCTAGAGGGGATAAGAAAAACCTAAAAACTTTGGTAATGAAACACAAAGATTCACTTGTAGAGTGGAAAAGGCTTTTGACAGTTAGAAAATGACAATGAGCTTCAACAGTTTAAGTTAGAGACAGAAGGGAATAAGTGGAGACATGAAGAGCTGAACTGTCAGAAGGAGGGATGAAGGATTTCTGGGAGCTGAGAGCACGGTTTAAACAAGAATGATGGTTTCAGCTAGACTTCCTCTGTAGAGAATGGAGAAACTGGCCAAATTGCTTCACTTTTTGCATATACCAAGTAATCCATCTTTCTGGCCCAAACTCAAAAGATCCACATGTACCCTCAGCCACCATCCCTTCCTTTCTCCCCTGTTGTTTTCTCCTTTCCTTAATTAAAGGATAATGATGTGATATTAATTGATCAAGGTTGATAATATAAAAACATAAAAATTTAAAAACTATTTTTTAGAAAACAAAGTAGACCCTGTTTTTCATATATATAAAGGTACTACAAATCACAAACAGGTTTTAAAAAACATCATGTATGAAATATGTAATCTAAAGTGTTCCTAAGGGCAAAAATTAGATTCAAGGTTTAATAGTTTCAAGTTTCTAATCATGTATAAGGAGTCTCTGTTAGGTGTAAAACAAATCACCATCCAATCTAAATATTGAAGGTTTAAGTCATAATGGTAAAATAACATCCAGAATTCTTAAAAAAAATATATAGCTTAGTTTATCACCGAATAATAAACTGTTAATCTGGTATCAACTTCACTGGGTGGGGCAACTGACAAGACTTTTTGGTCTGTTTTGTTTTTTCATGTGGCGCCCCCTTGTGGTAAACAACCATGGGCGGAAACCTACACCTCCCACGTCAGAAAACACTACTGATAATAATAATCCAAAACACATGGCCAAACCAACACAAAAATAGTTCACCAGACACAAAATCAAACTTCTTTCATGGCCATCTCTCCATATACCTAAATCCTCCAGAAAACCTGTGGGGTGAGCTGAAGAGATGAAAGCTTAAGGCAGAATCCAGGACACTGATCGAAATGAACTGTACAAAAAGAAATGGCCAAAGATACTGTGGGTGCCAATAAATTTGGCTGACATTGCATGTGTTTGGGTAGAAGGTCAATAAACACTGATCTTGAAGGATGGCTTCAGGCGGGGTTTTACCCCTTTGAAGACATAAACACTTTACTGCAGGATTACCCGCTGTTAGAGCCCGTGTGTCGGGGGCCACTGAACTCTGTGCTTGTCTCTGTGGCCATGCAGTCCTGTGCATGTGCATGTGTGCACATTGTATGTTTTGTGGCGTGGCAGTGGGGATGTGCAGCAATGTCTGGTGGTTGCAGATTAGCACAAAGAGTGAAAACAATGGCCAACCTCTGAGACAAGAGAGCAAAAACAGTAGGGAAGAAGGAGAGGGGAGAAAAATGGGCAAAGGATGAAGGCAAGAGAGAAGAGATATTAGGAAGTGACTTGATGAATAAGGGAGGTATTAAATAGGAATGAAATGAAGAGGCTTCTCAGTAAATAAGATTAGGAAAGGTTTGATGAAATTTGTAAATGGGAAAAAGAAAAATTCAAAGAGGAATGGCATTTATGAGAAAAACCAGCAGAGCTTTGGACAGAAATTTGGGGCCCAGATTGTGTATAACAAGGGGAAGGATGGACAAATGAAAGCATAAAAGACTCCAGATTTAGGATCAGTTATCTGTGAGGAAGCAGTTACAGCGCCTGGGGCTTCCCTCCTTCTCCTTTTTCAGTAGCGTACCAAACCAAAGCCGCCTGTTAATTCCTCAGGATCCAACGCGCTCATCGCTGTTCAACATGCATACACAGGCAGAGGTCTGCTTGAACATTCACAATTTCACTGTATGAAACTGTGCATGCGTGATACATTTGTCTTTTACACAAATGTGATGCACAAACACACACAGACCTGGTTGCCACCATTCATCAGGGTTGTCCCCAGTGTTCCCAGTTCTGGTCCATGTTTGGCCAGCAGGTGTCACATCGAAGGCAAACTTGGCTGGTGCCGAGCTGTTGGCAGTGGACCAGGCTGTCCCCGTGTCAAACACACGCACTCACTTCAAACTGTGCAATCAAACACCATGCAAGCACACAAACACACACTTCACTGCACTGTACACACCAGCACATGCATCAGTTTTCTGTCAGTCTGACAGAGCACTGCTGGCTTTACAGCAACGCAATGAAAGCCAGTGGCCTTCATCAATCTCTGGAACACAAAACATAAGCAAACGCTTACAGCCACTGGGATACAGGGTGTGTTGTAATAAGCAAGGTGAAGTAAATGCTTTTCTTAGTGAAAATGCAAATAAATCTACCGTCAGGAGTTTACATACACTCATCAACATGAATATCAGAGTAATTTTGGACCTTTTAGTGAGCCTTTTGATCTGTTCTCTGTCCAAGGTGGAATGATTATCCAACATTAAAAACAAGAATTGGGTGGACTTCTTTGAATGTATTTTTTTCTCTAATCCCCACAGGGTAAAAACTTATACAAAAAGGCTCAGATTAATACATACACACCACTAATATTGATTAAATGTCCCTGCAAAATGTAGAAAACCATGTTATTGTAGTCCTGAGTGTTTCATGATAGACATTTTATCACTCTACATATCAGAAATTTTAAATTTTATTTAAATTAGTTGGTTTCCTGGCATTGGCCTAGCTTTAAGCATAGTTCATAAGTTTTCAATAGGTTTGGGGTCAAGGCCATTCGAGAAGCCTTACATTAGCTAGTGTTATTACCAAAAAAAAACTGCTTGGCCGTGTTGGAACATAAAATCACGTCTAGCTGTTAATTTTAGATTAAGTTGAAGATTTTAAAGGTTGTTCTCTTGTTTTATTATTCCACCCAGTGTTTCAAATGCACCAGTAACACATAACCTTTTACCATTGTTCTTAGGTTTGATAATTAACTAGATACCTCAATTGTCTCCTCTCACTATGAAACGGAAGACATTTGGCTTCTCCATGTGGGCAGTTGATAATTTAAATCGTGCTTGAAAGTGTTGAATTTGGAGCAGAGGTCAAAACCCTTTCAGTCCTTTCAGTGCTGATGTAAAACTCATTTAGCATATTCTAGTTTATGACAAGCTTGAGCCATGGTAATTCCCGTGCTGTTTCTGAACATGCTGACCGATTCCTTATCATCAGAGGTGACAGTTCAATCAGATGGTTGAAACTTGCACACACAGCTGGGTTGTCCATCCAGAAAGTGATCCAAAATACACATGGAATGGATAAGACAGGTTATCATTAAGCTTCTGGAATTGGCCTGACCTCAACGCTGTTAAAATGTAAGGACTATGCTAAAAAGTCAGATTTGTGCCAGGGAAACAATCAGTTTACATAAACTCAACCTTTGTTGCAAAGGAGTGATTAAATATGCTGTCAGACATATGCCAGAAGCTTGCTGATTGCTACAAAAGTATGTAGTTTAATTTGTATGTGTGGACATGAGAAAATCTGCATTCAATTCAAAGTTGTGTACGTGATTCCAGTTTTCAAAAAACTTTAATGTTACATATGGTATTATAAATCCACCCCGGAATGTGAATAGTGCATCATTAAGTGCAAGTATGGTATTCGTGTCGGTAATGGGTGTATAACAGGCACTGAAGATGTATTACAAAATATGGCATCTAGTTATCTGCATATTCTTGTTTCCCTAATATACTGTTTTTTACTCAGTCACAAATCAGATAAACCGTGTAGTTTGATGCTGAATCTTCCTCACTTCTGACTTGCCGCCCACATCTCTCCAGTTTGTGGAAGCAGTTTAATCCCCCGTACTTTTGGTGAAAACCAATCAGCTTTGGTGCGGATAGAAAGACTGTTGGGAAGACTGCTTTAGCTGGCCCTGAGACAAATGAGTAAAACATGGATGAATTTCCTGTGCTGTTGTAAATGGAACAGCAGCTTTTAAATCCAAACACTTCAACTCCTTGAATGTACTATTCTTCTAAAACATCCACATTTGTTTACTCTAATGGTTTTGAAAGTGATTCAACTCGTCTTTTGGATCTTCTTGTATTTTAAAAAAAGACATACAAGGATTGATGTTTTATGGTTGATTTTCTTTTTTATCACTTTAATGGTGGAAAGTCTTAGTGCCTCGGCATAATAGAAGCCCCCCAGTGAGTGAGTAAATGCATAAAGGCAGAAATTAGATTTTGCCAAATAAATCTCAGCTTTATGCCAGAGACTAGATAACCAAAGTCAAGATAGTTGCAGTTAAATGCAACGTACCGTAGATAAACTTTAATCATATTTCCATTACTCTTTGACAGAGGTATTATTATTTGTCGCACTTTTGAAATGAAACTATCTTTGTTTTAAAAAAAATGTAATTCTTCATTCTAACCATCTATGGTTTAAAGTATGAATCCTGGATTTCTGTAAATCTGGCATATGGATGGACTGCCATTGTTGTTCACATTAACCATAGCAAGAACTGTCAATTCAGACAGTGTAGAACTGGCTAAATGAATGTTCATAGTTCACCTCCTAAATTATGGAACTTAATTTACACTCCTGGCCTGGAGGTTGTGCTTCATTCATCATCTTACATAGAATAAAGTATATATATATATATATAGATGTCTTTAAGTAGACGTCATATGCCATTTAGCATATTGATTGTCATTGTGCAGCATTTGCGGCATGGCCTTCATCAGCCTATGTACAGTATGTCTGTATAATTCTCTCCTGTTCTCATTGCCCACATAAAATTAATTTGTAGAATTACCAATAAACCTGTTGTCATTTTCCCATGTTCCTATTTAGTTGACAGAAAGCAAAATGAGGTTTTGATTGAAGGGGGCACTATTAAAAAACTGTCTATAAATTTATATTGAGTTTATAGAGAGGAAGATGGGATTATAGTTATGTTAAATGTGAGCTGAAAGGCATATAATATCAATTTCTGGTCCCCACAAAGACACATATGAGTGTACAAAGTCTCAAACCACACACAACAGTCATCCTCTTCTTTTGGGGGAGAAATGTAACTCCTGTTTTCTGTGCTAAGTTCAAATTTGTCGAGTAAAAAGCAGCGTCACTTATTAACTTGCTCATTTAAACATGTTTTTGCGCCACACCTGTTACTCTATTTACAGTTAAATTCAAGCCAGAGAGGTCACAGGTGGCAGATGCTTACTCTAAGAAAATCCTGATTTGTTTGTTGGAAATTCCAAGCTGGACAAGTTTTTTTCTCATGGTCACTGTTCATTTTTGCTCTGTGGCTTTTGTTTTCTGAGGCTATTGCTAGAGAACAGACAGGGAGGCTCCTCACATAGCTTGCTTGATTGACTGACTGTGCACAGCTGGAAAGTCTGATAGAGAAGAAACAGAAAGCGTCAGCTGATTGTTTCATCTGAAGTTATCTGAATTCAATTCTGTAAATATTTGAGCAAATCAGCATAAAATTAAACCAGAAACTTTAGCATATCAACAATCATCATTCAATCATCATTTCTTTTTCTGCAGTAAAGTGTTTTCTTGTTTTGCTATAAGTATGAAACACAAATGGGCTGTGCAAAACCATAAAAAATACCAAAAACATGAACTGATCAAAACTATTGAGCAATTCATGTCATTTTTGTCACCATTGGCCCTGACAATTCACTTCTAGTCCATGCCTTTGTTGTGGCATGTAGTTTTTCCTGTATTTCCAAATGTCTCATCTGTTTTTGAAAGGAAAACAAAGAAGACATTTGATGATATGCAAAGGAGCCCATTGACCTGAAGTAGAGAACTATCCTTAATTCAAAGTTATTATCATCATTTTTGTCTGATGTATTATTACATTAGGTGCAGCCTGAACCATAAGCAGATTGATAAATTGTAAGCTCTCCTGAAAATATAGAACTTTATAAAAAGAAATGTTACAAACTAAACTGATTAAACCACTGAATACATCTTAACAAAAACCTGCTTGGTGTCTCAGAGCTGGTAGATGTCCTACAGCATTTACATGTATATCTGTATAGAAATGGTAGCAACACAATAGTCCATGGACATGAGTACTATGTAGACAGAGATCCTGTGTAATCTCAAGGGTGAGAACAAATTTGTGGGGACCAGATCAAAGAGAAGCTCTCCTCTTATCCTCCTGCTCGTCCTTTTTTAAGTTCTCACTCCTTGTCATTTCTTATCAACATTTTGCTTTCTCTGTTTCCCAGCACCATCATTTTGATCTCTGTGTTAACTTTTTTTTTTTCATTTCCAACTCTACTTCTCCGTGTCCTTTTTTTTACTTTAAGGGATCTCTGAGCAACCTTTAAGCTTTCCTTTTTCTTTAGATGTACGTGAGGGACCGAGTACCTTCAGTAGCCCAGCTATCTCCCAAAAACCTATAAATCACTGAAGGCTGGCATGGCGGGGAGATGACCAACCAGGGCAGAACTATTAACAGAGCTGAGGCACTCATCATCATTCCTATCTCCGTCTCTCAGCACCACTTTGACATCCCTCTTTTCTTGTCCTAATTCTCTATTGCACATCAGCGGCAATTCTAGTTTTAGAAGAATAAACCAGCGACTCAGCTTTGTGTGCTGAGCATACAGCACATTTGGAGTGTTGATACATTATTTAGCAGCATCAGATATTAAGACTGATTTAATAGTCAGCTTAAAGTAAAAATTATTAAAAGATTACTCACTTTACTTTGTTCAAAAGTGTGTTTTAGTCAGAATGCAATGCTGTGCATCTGTCAGCTGTGTCATTTTCTTTTTACTTTACTTTGATAAAAGATTAATCATAAGTTATGCAATAATAATAACACATGTTCTCTGTTTCCAGCTGAACCATTTAGTTAATTTAAGTCCGCCTGTGATCCAACCCTTTCTTCAGTGTGAATTATGCAATGATTATCAAGGGAAGGAGACACATTTTCCTCTCAGTGTTATGGTTAGAAATAAATCAAACCCACTGCAGCACATAAGAGTTCCAAGGGTTGGCTAGTGGTTTTCTTTGGAATATGTTGGTGTTGTTGTGTCTTCTCTGGCACAGTTGTTGGTGCTGTTGCCTTGTAACAAAAAAGTCAGGTTTTAAGTTTTTAATTGGGATCACATGAGCTTATTAAAAGTTCATCTTGTGAACATGTATATCATTGGGAAGGAAAGTTTGATTGTAAGGATGTAAAATATGAAGCCTGTCAAATATCACATCCAAGTAGTTCTTTGTGTTTGCATTACTGTACACACTGATGTTGCGATGACGATTGCAAATGATATTTTGTGCAACCCTTAAATGAATGCTGACCAAAGCCATTTTATTTAAGATTCATATAAATGTTGTATCTTAGTGTTCTAAAAATATTAGAAGAGAGGCAAAAAAACAGAAATAAAGTACCATTAAAAAGAAATGCTTTAGGGCAAAATTTAAAATGCTCTATAGGTTGGGATTTCCTCAGATTGGCAGGGAGAGTGATTCACAGGCGACGGGCAGCAGCACATGGACACAATGCAAAGATTTGTTCTGTGGGATGGGGTTGATTTGCAAAAGTGGGGGTGGAGTAACGTGTTGAGGTTTGCAAGGTGACAAGTTCATTTAGAAAGTAAGGGGCATTCCCCTGGATGCACTTAACCCCTATATTGAGAAAATAGCCAAAGCAGCTTATTGTCTCCCCCTGTTTTTTTTATCTTCTCATCCTTGTTACTACTTTCAGAGCAACCTTTTTCACCCCTTTCTTCACACATACCATCCTCTCTCATTTTCTCTCTCTCTCTGCTACAATTACAGACCACATACCGGCAAAATGAACAAAGGATTAGCTTAAACTGCTTAAAGCTCAACAGTCAATAAAAAGGCTACTTGATCTAAGTGTTGCTGAGCTCCCATTTGTTTAACACAGCTACAGGTGATTGCTTTCAAATAGAATAACTTTATTGATACCTTAGTTCATCTCGTCTCACATCCTCAGATCTATCATCTGGATGGACATGATAAGGTACCTACTGCTTTCACTGTGTCTCAAACTGGGGCCAGTCTGGTTCATGGAGTCAATGTTTGCTTAAATCGAAATATCACAATGTTGAAGTAGTGCTGTAACATGTTACATCAACCTTGCTGGCATGCTTGACTTCACCAGCAGCATCCCCAGAGCAAATTTCCATTGAATAGACAATATTGCCTTCATATCTAAATAACTTGATTTTGAGGTTAAGTGAAAGGTGAAAAGACATCTAAATGTTGAAGTAAGAAAGTTAAGGTTGATGAAATCGGTTGACTAAGTCTGACATTCACCATCTTTGTTTAGGGTAAATTTAGACAGGATTAAAAGGACACATCTTCAGGTTGTATTTTTGAGCTAAACATGGACTATCCAACCCTGAATAGCCTTCAAATCATTTCAATGGATGTCTATTGTTTAGAAGCTTTATTTCTAAACACTAGACACTGCAGCACACAAGGCAACGCTCAACTTCGGGGGTCACCATAGTAGAGATGACATTTTTTTGTTTCTCCTTAAGGTACTAAAAGGAATAACTGCTACTCCTTGGATTTTGTTACATGTACCTAAAGGTTCTATATGTTATTTGTATTTTTTCTCAATGACATCAATCATAAGTAATAAATGAGCATTGCTTCTCAATATGCCTTTTCAGATAAAACTGATATGGCTACAAAGATGATGGTCACCAACTCAGGCCTTCCGCTTCCCACAAAAATCAGCTTCTAATTTGAATGCAACTATTCTGTTCTGTCATTTTATTCCATTTTTAATAGTTTTGGGGTTTTTTTTTTCACTAATAAATCAAGTTTAGAGATTGCTGTTTTTGCTTTTTGAATCAGTTTGTGTTTATTTTCTATTCAAATAAAATCACTTTGCCCAGAAGTATGGGGGGAAATGAGGTAAGGTCAGCCCAACAGATCATTATTTTCTGCTGCTTTATGAATACATGAATACCAAATGTTTTTTCAGCACCAGTTGTGTAATTTAAACCATTTAAACTGTGAGTCATCTCCAAAGTAGGAGGTAAATTTGATCCAACATATTTACTAGCACTTTTATGTGCCTTTAACACAATGTTATGAATTAATGTTTCTTCCAATTTTGTATGCTGGGTCAGCCTACTAAAATGCAGACAAACAAACTAATATGTAACACCATATGAACCACAGAACTGAATTTATGATCTCTGTTTTCCAACAAATTCTGAAGGAAGTTTACAACCAAACATAAATTCATTAAAAATGTAGACCAAAACTATGTTGTACTAGAATAAAACAAACTGTCAGTGTGACCAATGTTTTTGTGACAAATACGTAACCTATTGTTATGGCATGAAGCTCTTAACAGGCTGAGAAAAAAAACATCAGGGAGCATTATCAACTAAAATGTAACGGAGAAGTCATTTGAATATAAGATGCTAATGAGGAAAAATTAGTGGCAGAAGATAAATATTTCTCCATAATTACTTGAATAAACATAAAGAAATTTGTAAAATATTTTTACAACCTATGTTTTTATTTTAATGCAATTGTATCAGTTGTAAATAGTCTTAGATTGAAAAATACCTTATGTAGGAGTTCATATTCAGGTCAATGTTAAAGTAGAATTTATTTATGGCTACAGTAATTTACAATTAATATCTTAGTCTGCAAAAAGATTTTTGTAAAGTCTAGGCTGAACTAGACTTTCCAAAAAACTTACAGCAAGGAGAAAGAAAGATATATTTACAAACTTCAAGGTATCTGTTTAAGCTAATTTCTTCATAATTGTTTTCCTTTTGCTTTGAAACTGTAAATCCAGTGTCCACTGCACAAGCCTCATGGATGAGTACAGAGCGGCATTTCTTCCAGCTGTGGAATGAACAAGATTTGCATTACGTTCACGTATTTCACAACGACAGAAACCACAGATGTCCCTCCCAGGTGGAATTTAGTCTTTTAATCCAATTTTAATCATTCTCTCCCGTCACTCAGAATATTATTTTACATTTTGTCCACAAAGTCTTTGGCATTATTAGAACGTCTAGCCACAGAAACTCAATAAATGGGGCAATTTTGATTACCCTTACTTGCCTGTGTGTTGGTAAGGAGTTTAACAGTGGAAAGGTTTTAATGGAGTCAAACAGAAAAAGGTACCAATGTAGTCTTTGAATCAGGTATTATATTTAAACAGTATAAAAATTTGTAGGCAAATTTACAAAGCTGGCTTCCTTTCAAACTGTGCAAACTTGAGCTGTCCTGTTCTTCTAATTCTAAAACTAAACTAGACAAAAGCAGATCTGTTCCCACAATGACTCTACCGAGCACATTGCACCTCTCCATGCTGACACACTATTGTAAACTGCATTAGACTAACTTGAATTACATTTAAAATCAGATTGGACTGTGTATTGCTATAAATTAGATTTATTGTGTATTTCTGTAAAATTAGAAATGAACTGGAGTTGTTTTTCTTGTAAAGTGCCTTGAGATGACGTCTGTTGTGAATTGGCACTATATACTGAAATTAATTAAACTGAACTGAGTTGAGTTGACAGTTTGCCCACATTTAAATGAGACTGTATGTATGCATTTAGGGGAAAGTTCATGTAACTTCTAGCCAGAATAATAGCATTACATTTTGAAAGACTGGTGCTTTTTTGGCAATGGAGAAGAAAGCAACATGCTATGCTCTTGCCTTAAGGAAAAACAAGGCAGAAATGTTATAGAAAGTGCAATTTGCCCTATCTTCCAGTTAGGTTTACTTAATATTTTGGGCCATAATTTCTTGAATTGAACACATTTTCCAAACCGGGTTAAATATATATTTTGACAGTATATCACAAATTACTTTTGAAGTTTTGCAGAATGAAAATCCACATCACTTACTAATTTAAAGACAGTGTTCCAAATGTGACTCCTTGGTTTTAAAGGTTTTGAGGAGAACCTGGATCTGGACCTGGAGCTCAATGTAATTTGTATGAAGTCTTTGATCACTTCTACATCTCATGTGTCTGTGGCTGAATTGAGCACACCAGTGCAAAAAGAGGTGCAAATGTAAGCAATCTCCTGGACTTGATGGGTGTTTTTAATCTGCATGTGTTTTGCGCAATTCAAATCATGAATCTGGTGCAACAACAAGACCAAAACATTCTCACTAGATAAAATTCCTACACTTACTTTTGAAGGAAAGAAAAGTATGTTTGCCTATTTTGTAACAAATTACAGCTTTTGTTTTGGTTTTTTTAAAGCATCCCATTCCTCAAACTAAACACTGGAGGTGTTGTGTTTGGATAGAACATAATTTTAGGGCTATTAAGGATGCTTCTTTTTAGAATCATTGCCGATTTTTTTATATTGCTGAGCTGCGTAAATGCCATTCATTGTTTTAAATGGTTCACAGAGAACTGTCTCACTGTGAGGAAGCTGAGATGCATAGCACCAGTCAACTCCAAGATAAATTATACTCCGTCACATTGATGCATGGCCTTCATTTACTAGTTTGCTGAATGTGTTATGTAGTTACTTATTGGTATTCAATGCTCCTAAATCCCTCACTCTATGATAGCTGTTTTATTAAGCGACAATGCAAATGTGGAGTTCTCCACGCCTAACTAATCCTTGTGCAGGTACAGGGCAGAAAACGTTTTAGCCTGTTATAGAGCCATTATACCTTACATCCTTTTTATCCATTTCTTATTTCCAATTCCTTTTCGATGAATTTCCATTTTGTTGAAAAGAGGAAAAACGTAAATTAAGCATAACCTTTTAAGACAATTTCAATCAGTGCACTTTAAAACAGATATTGTGTCCATTGTGCAGCTTGTATTAATAATCTCATCTTTTTGTATGTAATTCTCCACAAATTACATACTTCCATATGTGGCTTTCTTTCCACAATTGCTTTCTTCCTGGCTTTCTTGTATAAAGACCAGATTTGTGGAATGTGTGGCTAACAGTCCTATCAACAGATTCTCCCACATGGCTTGTAGATCTCTGTAGCTCCTTCAAAGTTACCATTGATCTCTCGGGTGCTGCTCTGATTAATGTTGTCCTTTTCCAGGATGCCAGTTTAGGTCAGGGGTCAGCAACCTTTACAACCTAAAGAGACATTTTTGCGCTTGCTTCTGCTAAATAATATTTGTTTAGAGCTGCAGAAATATAGCTTATCAAGTTTTATAAGTACATACTATGTAAAAGTTGTTTTATTTTATAGTTCACTTAACCACAATTGTATTTCTGTTTAATTAGAGAGTTACAAAAAACCTCAAGACTTTAACAACAAGGGAGAGTCATTCTGTTGTGTAAATTCTATAAAACTATTGCCTGAAAACATTTTAAAAAACTTCTAAAACTAGCCTTTTATATGTTCAAAACACTATTTAATTCTTTATCATTTTTAGCAAAGGTTGTTGACAGCCCCTGCGAAGATCCTAAAGTGCTACATAGTGCAAACCTATGATCTGCAGGTTCCAGATCTGGTTTAGGTGGACGTGGTGTGTTTTGAAGGGTTTGGAGTTGGACCATACTCTACACCTTGTTGGGATGTTATTGACTGAACAGTGCTCAGTGAAATGTTTAAAGTTTGGATATTAGGATTTTATTTAGGATCTTTGGAGTAACAATAGGGAACTGCAAGTTACACTTTTCATAGTTTTATTTGCAAATAAATGTTTAAAAACCACGCATCATTTTCATTTCACTTGGCAGCTATGAACCACTTTGTGCTCGTCTATAACTCCAAATACCATTAAAATACATTGGGATTTGTGGTTGTAACGTGATAAAATGTAGAAACGTTCAAGAGGTATCGTTACTTTACCAAGGCAGTGTAAATAAAACAACTGTGACTCAAATACTACATCTTCAATTTCTCAAACAGGTGCTGTGGTTATGAGCTCGAGTCTGACACCCTCATTCAGCCTCATGCTTGGGATGTGTCAGTGAAATGCATTTAATATTCATTTAAATATGTAAATATCCCATGAAATCACTGAGACAGTAGCGAGTCCATCTGTTAGTACAATGCTCATTCTCAGCACACAGGCACCCATATATTTTGTCTTTTTTCTGCCTTCTTCTCTTTCTGCTTTTGTGTCCCTACAGTTATGAATGCACAATGATATTAAAGTTCTTACATAAAGTCATACAAACAAGAAAAGAGATTACCGATATTGTTTAATTTCCCTGGGGTCCAATGTCTCAGAATAGCCCTGAAGCATATGGCTGCCTCCCTCTGCTTTTATGTAGACCAACTTTTAGTTGTTTGTGTTTATATGTGTTGGGAGTGTATGTCCTAAAATTTACTGGTCTGTTTATTGCAGTTATCTGGTTAGAAAATTTATTTTCTACATTCCAATGCTTGAAGCAATTTCTGGCAGTCTCACTTTGTGTATTAAACCTTCCAGCCCTCACCTTTTAGCCACCTGTGTCTTCTTAAGTAGCTCTTGCCCCACGGGACTCAGATGATTGATATCTCAGGCAGTTTTCTGGCCACCTCTTTAGGCCTTTCACCACAGAAGTCCCTTCCCTTTGGTGCAAGCATGACTGATTTGTCAGGCTGTGACTTCCAGCATATTTTATGCTCCCTGCAAAGCAAGACTTTTTAGTAACTTTTAAAAAAAGGATGATGGATGCTGCATGCATTTTCCTTCTCTACATATTCCACAATTGCTTTCTATTTTTTAATCCAGGGAGCAACTAGAAAATGTGTCATTTTTTTTTTTTTTTTGGGAGTCATTTCACAAATGACTTTTGGATCACGTACAAAGGTCAGCTTTACCTGCCAGCAAGCAAAGACTTATTTGTAAGCTGAGGTGGCAGATGGGGTCTAAAACAAGAAAGATCTATGCTCAACCCCAACAAGAACCTGTTTTTCTTTTTTTATTAGTCTAAAGTTCTTACTGAAAACAATTTCATTGATATTAATCCATTTCATGTCAAAATAAACAACATTCCATCCAAACCTGAAAAAGCTCTAACTCAGAGTAAGCAATTAATAAATTAACTGTTGATATTGCCAGTATTATTTGCTTTATGTAATGTGCACACTTTTTTATATGCGTGCTTTTGGCTCCATAGTTGCTTTATTTACTTATTCTAAGCACTTTCTGTTTTTTAGAGACTTGTTGCTTGTTTTCGGTTTGTTGTTATAGATTAGATTGGTTGCTTCTGTCACAGGATGTAGCAACACTATAACTCATGGCACCAACTACTTCAGATAGAAATGAGGCATACTTTTTAAGCAATAGAGAAGTCAAAGTAATTCTATTTTTATGGGTGCATATAACTGTCATAGGATCACTTCTTACATTAGCATAGTTTGCTTATTAAGGTCAGGAATTATTATTCGGATAACACTCGGTAATATTAAAACAGGAGTGTTAGTGGAGTGTCTTATTAGTGCTTCAACTCATGTCAACACCGAGATCCATACAGATGCTCTGATCCAGGTTCTACCACATTATGTCTGAATTTGGATATATGTATTTAAACATAAGCCAATACCAACGTTTTCTGAAGCAGGATGCTTTACTTTAACATTTACCGCTGTTTTTGGTCAAAGTGTTTTATAAGGTAACATACAGTCTTTATTTCTGTTAATTATGATTTTTTGATTACAGAAAAAGAAAACCTTTTGCCTTTCTTTAACATAGAAAGGACACCTGGATCAGTGCTTCTGTGTTTTTTTGTGTGTGTTTGCTCTGTCTTCCCAAACCCCCAGTCAACATGGTGTTGGCATGAATCAACAAGATGCTTGATTGAATGAAAATACTGTCAAGTCTAAATCTCCTGCTAAAGCTGCTGTTGACTGTTCTATTGTGGTCTGAATTTATTTAAATTTCCCTTATGCATGAACATTAATTTGTTTAATTTCAAAAGGTCAGAACATACTGTCTGTTTTTAAAACAAGCTTATACATTAAGTGTAAAGGGTTAATCTGAGAACATTTGATAATTAAGGAAGGTATTTATTGAATAGCAGCCCACTTAGTGGGATTTAAGGCAGATAGTCATTGGGGATGTGTATTAAAAATAACATAATATGTCTTGTCTTAGTTGGGCCTAGAAAGGTAATATGTTACCAAGTTGAAGGGCTGGGAATTTTTAACATCTAAAGAGAATGTTGTGGAAGTTGGTAAAAGTGAGATGACAGGCAATGGTAGAGTCTCAAAGCTTTACTCTCAAACCTCCAACCAGGAACTGAATTTGCAGCCAAAAACACATGTAAAAACAATGCAACTCCTTGCCCCCTAACTCCTCCAACCTAACTTGTCTATGCAAGTGAGAGTTACTCTTCTCCAGTGCCACCACAATGTGATTATTAATATGAAGCATTTGAGCAGATTTACAAATGAATTGATGAAGTGGGAAATAATAGGACCCCATGCCTGTTCAGTGGGTTCAAAGAAATAAATCAGTCATGAGAAGACATACTGAGAGCCGGTCATTATTGTCCTCATTGAAAAGAGACTCACAGATCCTAAATAGTTGAGGACTCTGAAGAAGCTCTGCAGGTGAAATTCTCTTTCTAAAACCTATTTAAACACAGCACTGGTGGTGTGTTTGAATAAAGCACAGTTTCTCTTTTCTTCACATTTCAAGACAATCTGTAGGACTGAAATGCACACAGAGATAGACCTGCTAATTAAACATGCTCATGTGCCTTTCTCCTTTATAACCCTTTATTTTGTTCTCTAATCTACTATTACATGCTGATATAAATTTTCAGTTTTTCACAGCTATGCTACTCCCAGCCTGTGCTCTAACACAGAATTCTGTGCGGTAGGTAATGAGATATTTATGCCTCAGGGAAGAGGAAGACCTTATTTGAGCTTTACTGTTTTTTATGTAGATCATATATACACATAAATGCATATGCAGTCACTGTTTCACCGGCTTTGTTTGATCTATATGCCTCCTATACACAATGAAGATGTATGAGAAAGAAACATTTCTAATTATTTTTGGAGGGTGAAACCAGCTTTTGACACACATAAAAACGGGTAACTGTGAAGTTAACTGAAGCAAAAACAAAAACAAGATGTATCTTTATCTTATAGATATAGATGTCTGATATTAAAATGTGTTTGATCTGAACCAAAAAAGGACAAATCTATCATGGCGCAAATACTTTGTTACAGTACTATGCAGGTTGCAGATTTGTATTTATGTGGGTTTTGGCCTATGTTTGTTTGTGGTTTAAAAGTTTTGTCACCAGGATCTGCCATCAAGCCAGTATTTATAGTACTGTATTTAAACAATTAAGCAATTTAGACCCCTAGGAACCAATCTAACAAAAAGAAACCCAAGTATGTGGTGAAAACTGTTATGCTATACAGAGTTAAAAAGTTAAATGAGAAACAGTGGTGCTGTCTTGGGACCAATGCAGCAGCACTGTTGTTGGTTCCAATATACCACATTTAAGTAATAAATGTATGAATGTGAGGAAATCTTTTAATCTAAAGGATTTAATTTAAAGGAAATCTTTCTACTGGTGACACTTCAGCTGTATGGACTTGTCTGAGAAACCTGACTGCCTATAGGAGCCCCCCCCCCACCTTTCCTGAACAGAGTCGTCTCCTGGCCAACCGTCTGAATGGCTTCTACTTCAGACATGACAAGAAGCCATTCACACCTCAAATCATCCCCTCCACATCTCATTCAGGAACAAATTTGACCCATAAAACAACCAACCCCCTACCTTCAGATCCTCTGCCTGCACTAAAGATCTCCGAGGAAGATGTAAATAGGCTCTTTCAGCGCATGAAAACAAAGAAAGCTGGAGGACCTGATAACGTCTCCCCATTATGCCTGAAAGCCTGCGCACATCAACTTGCTCCGATCTTCACAAGGATCTTCAACAAGTCACTGGAGAAATGTGAGGTCCCCTCCTGCCTCAAACGATCCACCATCATCCCGGTTCCCAAGAAACCCACCATCCTAGGATTAAATAACTACAGGCCTGTAGCCCTGACGTCTGTGATCATGAAATCCTTTGAGCGGCTGGTGCTAAAGCACCGGAAAGACATCACAGGCAGGGGGCCCCCTGCAGTTTGCTTACCGAGCAAACAGATCGGCAGATGATGCTGTTAACTTAGGTCTACACTTCATCCTGCAACACCTCGACCACCCAGGGATGTACGCCAGGATCCTGTTTGTAGACTTCAGCTCGGCCTTCAACACCATCATACCAGACATCCTCCACCAGAAGCTCACACAGCACAACGTCCCAGCCTCCTCCTGTCAGTGGATCAAAGGCTTCCTGACAGACCGACAGCAGCAGGTGAGACTGGGGAGCATCTTCTCCCGATTCAGATCAATAGGTACTGGTGCCCCCCAGGGGTGTGTTCTAACCCCACTCCTCTTCTTCCTGTACACAAATGACTGCACCTCAGCGGACTTGTCCGTGAAACTCCTGAAGTTTGCAGACGACACCACTGTCATTGGACTGATCCAGGACGGTGATGAGTCTGCATACAGACAGCAGGTGGATCGGCTGGTCCACTGGTGCGGTCAGAACTACCTTGAACTGAACCCACTCAAGACTGTGGAAATGGTGGTGGACTTTCGGAGAACACCACCCCCATACACCCCCCTCACCATCGTCAACAACACTGTATCGGCCGTGGACCACTTCAGGTTCTTAGGAGCCACCATCTCTGAGGACCTGAGATGGTCTTCACACATAGATACTGTTCGAAAGAAGGCCCAGCAGAGACTGTACTTCCTGAGGCAACTCAAGAAGTTCAACCTTCCACAAGAGCTGTTAGTCATCTTCTACACTGCCATCATTCAGTCTGTCCTGTCTTCATCCATCTCAGTGTGGTTTGGCTCATCCACAAAACAGGACAGGTCCAGACTGCAACGAATAATCAGGAATGCAGAGAGAATAATCAGGCTGACCTTCCCTCCATCCAGGACTTATACAGGTCTAGGGTCAGGAAAAGAGCTGCTAAAATCTCTGCAGACCCCACACACCCTGCACATAAACTGTTTAGAGTTTTACCTTCAGGCCGCCGCTACAGAGCACTGTTCACTAAAACCAGCCGCCACAGAGACAGTTTCTTCCCCCAGGCTGTTTCTCTGTTGAACATTCAATAGAGTACAGAACAACAGCATACAGATGTTGCAAATGCACTTTTTTATTATATATGTGTATATTGTACATTGTAAATTTGTATATTTTGTAATGCAAAAACAGAACAAAAGAGCAAAGTGTACCGGAGTCAAATTCCTTGTTTGTATGTACGAACTTGGCAATAAAGCTGATTCTGATAATAAAAAAATTACTCTTTGCTGGCCCTATAAATTCTAAATATTATTTAAAGCTTTGAGGTTATCTTTTGCGACAAAACTATCAAACAGGCTATTCCAGATGTTTTCAGTCATGACCAAGAGAAAACATCTGGTGCATTATAAAACAAAAACAATCTTAAACTGCTAAACAGCTTAGATCCAAGGTTCTCATATTCAGTAATCTGTGAATAGATTTTGTTAAATTGCTTTTGATATAATTCTTTTTACTCAAACCTGGAAATCGTATGCATTTTGGATAATACAGCATTTTCCTTATTTTATGTCATAATTTTCCCTATTTTTTACAGATAGAACAGAAAACAACCTCAACATACTAAAACATTAAAGCAGACCGCCTGGGCACTTCTCCGTTATTGGTCCAATGTTTTCCAACATAGCTCCAGGCTAAACTTAAATACATGTTTTTATGTGTGCTTACATACCACAATGCTCAAGCTCAAATTCAACCAGCAGCTGTCTGGTGTATGTCACCCAGCTCTGTCCACAGAAGGTGTGGCAGATCCCCTGTTAACCAGGCCACGCGTCCACACACATGGCAACACAGGCGCAGACCGACTCAAGTATCCTCCAGACAGTCGGTGTTAGCTGGTGGCAGTTTAAGGGAAATTAATGAGCTCCTACAATGAAAGGATCAACCAACCTGTGAGCTGCTGGCTACATGAAGATTACATAAACTAACACACAAAAACAGAGAGAGACACAACCCAGTGGGAAGACTAGATGAACACACAGAGATGGAGACCGCTCAATCACTATGGTTACACAGATGGGTCCCAGAGAGAGGCCGGCCAGCACCGAGGCTGGAGGCAAACGATACACAAAATCATGGACTAAGACAAATAAACTCACGCACTGTATAGTGTTGTATGTTTGGTTAAAAAAAGAGTCTGTGCTGGATGTACTTCCTCTTAAAACTGCCATTTTTGAATGAAAGTTCAGTCTTTTGCATCATAAGTTCTGCTTCTTGATTGGCAGGTTCCTGATCAGAGTATTGAGGTACAGATATTAGGGTGTACCACATCGCATTTTTATATTTATTATATTAGTTTGAAGTGTCAGGGAAAGATGGTTTGCTCAGTGTATTACCTGAAGTGGGTAAACCACATCACAGACTAACTTGTCCCCACCTTTGTGCTCTCCTGTATTCTCTTATTTTATATCTCTGCAATTCTGCTTTTTTGTCTCTCCACTATTTCCTCCATCAATCCCCAAGAGAACATATGTTGTCATCCCTCCCCTCTCAAAGGGCTCTGCAGCCTGACAACCCAGCCGCCTGTTGTCCTCCCTGTGGGCCAGTGACGCTCCCGGAGAAAAAGATGATAAATATCATCTTTATATAAATATATATGAAATAGAAGATGTCTGGCAGTGGCTAAAATAGTCTAAAATTTGGCCTGGGGATTGAGGTACACATGTATCTGATTGTGCAGTTGATGCATAATAAAAAGGGTGCTTTCAAAATGCAGCTGATTTCAAAACTACTTATTTAAACTTTTTCATATTTAACACGTCATATTTTAACCACAATCTCCAATGTGTTTTATAGGAATTTTAAGTGATAGACCAAATCTAGATGATTGTAAAGTGGATGAGCAGGGCATTAATCAGGCAAACATGTGGACGAAGTTGATGTGGACGGATGAGACCAACATTGAAGCGTTTGGCCAGCAAGCGAAACACTGTGTGTTGAGAAACAACATTGCACATCACCATGAACACACCGCCCCCTCAGTGAGTCAGAGTTAATGTCCTTGATTATTATTTTTGTAAATCGACTAAGAAAGTGTAGAGAGACTGAGTTCATAGTCGTATTAGCAGTGTAAAAAATATGTGAAGGCTCTTTTCTAGATCTCAAAAACTACTAACAAAACAATTTTTAGTAACATGGTTTTGTTACAAAAAGAGAATAAAAAGCTGCTACAGCAGATTTGTTTACATTTTTAATAGTGGTAATTTCAGATTTTATATTTTTAAAGTCCTATTTGGTTCTCTAGGTGGCAGGGTTTCATGCAGTGCAGCCAGCATCTTAGTTTCTCTGCACTATATATCAGGAATTGATATCACATCACAAGCAATCACTGGAGGCCCCTGTAAAGAAACAGGTGTTGATGGATGTAGTCACGGCTGTCACTCGCGATCAGATCAACCAAGACAAGGTCTTAGTCATCTTTTTCCTGCCATAAAATATGAATGTGTTAATATAACCCATTTCTTTTTTCTCTTCGTTCAAGTGGCCGATCACCAAGTAAAGTATGAACTATAGCTCAACTGTGGGTTTCAGAAAGGCGCAGTGTCCAAAACTGTAGCAAAGTTTGAGTGCATTTATTCACAGTGTAAAAATGTCTTGCAGAAAAAAATTAAAATAAAAGTGGTAACATTATTGGTACTCCTTAAAATCCCCTTATACAAACATCACATTTTATATTAATCAGACTCTTCTAATAAGTCATCTGTGATTTTCTGTTTCTCTGGGGTATACAAATTATGCGACATAGAGATCAATTTCTTTTGGACACCAGTCTCTATGCTGGAAAGGACCAATATTTATCTTGGAACCACACTCAGAGAGGAGCGACCTCCAAAGCTTACTGTTGCAAAACTGCAGTGAAGTGCGGCATCTGTGAGCCACCAGGTCTCCATAACAACTATTAGACATTATGTAAATGCCAGCTGGTTCTTTGGGAACATGTTAGAAAAAAACTTGTCTCTCCTACTATCACAAATGTAAATATGTGGAGTTTGCCAAACTCTATAGTGGCTGGAACTGGAACCATGTGCCTCAAGTCTGAACTTTTTAGCTACAAAAACAAGGATTTTGTGTGAAACAAACAGTGATCAACAAGACGGAACAGAACAGACTGTGCTCCTTTAGGAATTTTCAGTCCTCCAGTATTTGCAGCAAAATGCCACAGATCTTCTATAATTCTTGAATTTAATTTGAATTGAACATGAGGGAAAGCACCTCGTGTCCACTGGGAACTATGGTAAATGACCCATGATGCTGTGGGCCTGTTTCTCTAAGACCCTGGGAACTTTGTTAGCGTGCATGGCTTTATTATCGCTTTGAAGTAACAGGGCATTTTGAATAAAAAAACAATTCTGGACTCTACCAGAAAACTAATAAAGAGTAATCATTTGGTCTTTCAGTAGGATAATAACTGAACATAAGTATCAGACCAAAATCCTATAGGAAACCTCAAACTGAAGAAAGGTGAGTTCAAGAAAGGACCTAGGACTCTGGATGATCCAGAGATGTGCAATGAGGAATGGTTAGAGATACCTCTCCCTGCATAATGCTACATTAGAATTCAAAGTGCTGTTTTATTTGAATAGGAGTTATTTTCCTACTGGTTATTTTGTTAAAACAGCTATTTTTAACTGTACAAAAGTAGTCAAATCAGAGGTTAGATTTTTCTGAAATGTTGAGTTAAGTAATGATATTGCTGATAATTTTTATACATCTTTACCAGGGATGCTAACAAATGTAACCAGCACTATCTTAACTATAGGATTGAGGAAAATAAGTCGTTTAATGGTCTTACAATGTTAATTCATGTCTGTAAAGAATTACATATCCAGTATTTTACTGCCATACACCTTCATATAATTTCATTTTAGGATTTACCATTCATTTTTTTTCCTCCATAACTGTATTTTTTCTTTATTTAACCATCATAGCCACATTGCCTCCATGACATCCATGTTTCCCTTCATAGAGCCATCTTTTGTCTCCTGTTTGCACTGAGCAGGAAGCAGGAATGATGATGGGCACAGACACACTTCTGCAGAACCAAACTGGTCTGTCTAGCAGCGATCAGACCTGAGGATGCGCTGAACCTGTTGTCAGCATGTCACACGAAGACCGGCTATGGCTGCCAGATGAAACCAGTCAAGTGCAAAACTAATCTACAAATTCATTTTGCCTGAGAGCAGAGGAAGACAGCCAGAGGTGGCATAATTGTGCTCAGTCATAAGGAGTGCTACGCCGTTTTGTTTCTCGCGGTCATGGAGGCCAGATTTAACGGCCCATTTCTACAGAGCTCCATCCATTTCTAAGCTCTTTTTGATTGCGCGGACATGCTGATAATTGCATGAAAAACAAGCCCAGCGTAGGTTGGAGTGTGTGTTTGTGAATGTGTGCGCAGGATTTAAAGCTTCGCTGCATTTTATGAGAAAAAAGCTGCTGTTTGTGATCCTCTGTGGATGCATAGATAATGCACGTCTTAGTCAGCAGACTTGGAGGTGTAATAAATCTCTAATCTGGGTAATAAACTGAGAACAGGTGAGATAAAAGAGAAATAGCTGACAGATAAAACTATATCACATACTGATGATGCAATCAAAATCTGACACATTTTTGTTTAATTTGAATATGAGTTTAGATATTTAAATGGGATAGAGATAGACATGACTAACCCAAATTGGTCCATATTATTTCTGTATTGCATTAGCTTTTTTTTTTCCCTTTGCCCTTCAAACAAGGTAGTTAAAATTTATACGAGAACAAGGTAGTTAAAATTTATATGAGCAGGATAAGTTTAATATTGCCATTGTAGCAGCACTCATCATTCATAGCCTCTGAAACCATAGTCATATCTCCCAAAGAATTATAAGACACCAAGCTTTTAAAAATCATTTGAACATTTCTCTGTGTCCATTGCATCATTCATGTGCTTCCTGGTTTGTTGTATTCATTTCTTCTATTCTTCGCTTCTTTGTTGAATTCTTGTACTACCTTCCTGCCTTTTCTCTTCTGAATGTGTTTCCTCCTTCAGTTTTGTGCTGCAACTTGCTGACGTATCCCCCTTTAACTCTTGTTAAAGGAGGACAAGGCCTCCTGTGAAGACATGTTTTTCAAAACACATATCACACACACACACTAGTAGTAGTGCTGCACTCTCACTCTTTGTTGCTATGACAGTACTGTCATTCCCATCTAGATGTTAGTTTAGATGAGCTGAACAAGATGGCAGAGCATACTACATCTCTCTGGTTCTCTTTGCTGCTGGTTGAGGTGACTGTGTGTGTGTGTGTGTGTGTGTGTGTGTGTTTGTGTGTGTGTGTGTGTTTACTTACTGCGCATGTTGAGGAGACACAAATTTGTTGACAAACATCCTACCTTTTGGAGCTAAAATGCAAGTCATGGTGATGTAAATGGCTATGTTTTAAAATGAGGAGTCATTTAAAGTTAGCACTAGTGTCCTAATTCTCCTTCATAAAGAACTAATTCTGAGCTCAGCTCAGGCAGGTTAACACTTTATATCCTAAACATTTTGCCCTAAAATCCTAGAACCTGCCCACATTCATGCATCAGTTAGTATACTGATTATTTTATCTGTTAACATTCTTAGCTGTTCTCTTTGCCAACATAAACTGTTTTCATTTAGGTGAATTTTAAATAAAGCTATTCTTATTCTAATTCTAATTTGTATCTGCTTTAGCTGCCAGAAACCAAACTGAGTTTGAAATGTTGAATAAAAATTTGGTGTCTTGGAAGTTGTTCCTCTTTAATAAAATCCTGATTTTGTTTCAACACATCAGTTTGTAAAATCATCACTCTCGTACAATGAAGAAAACATTTGTGCAGTTATTTCACCTATAAATAGCTGAGTAATGGATGGAGTGTCAAGTTACAGTGCTGTAAAAATGTTTTGTTCCACTTTAGAGTTATTTTCTCTATCGCAAACAAATTTTAATTTTGGATAAATAACCTGACTAGATACAAAAAACAGTTTTTGCATGATGATTTCTTTCATGAAGGAAAAAATGTTTTTCCAAACTATCCTGGCCCAATGTGGAAAAGCAATTGCCCCCTTTGCGAGATCAAGAATTAACGGTGATATAACAAAATTTTTCTAAAATGTTGACCTTATTTTCACAAGCCAAATCCAACTCTGATTTTCACCTGACCTGCAGATATAATGAATGAATTCAACACAATCTCTCTGATGGCTATAAGATCTCAAAAATCTGTTTGGTCAATCATTTTGTTGTTATAACAATGCTTCTTTGAAATAAATATAGTTCCATTAGAAAGTCCGTTTATTTCCCTGTAATTGTGCCATATTTGTAGGAAATGCATTTGTGCTTTGAGCAGCTGAGTTGAGTATGTCGGTTGCACCTATGAAAAACTTGTCAATGCCAAACTTATTCTGCTTTCTTATGTGGCTTTATGGATTGGATGATTGAAATTTTAAGAAACACAACTGACTGGCAGAGGACCGCGTTTGGTCCCTAAGAGTGGAGATATGGGATTGCCACTGAGTATAGAAACTTTTTTCAATAGCTCTCTTCACTAGGCTTGCTCCAGTGATGATGAGCTTTGTGTTTCCGGAAATGCCATCCCGTAGCATCACACTGCCTTCACTAAAAGCTGTTTGGCATTGACAGAAAGGCTTTTTTAATGGGTACAAACCACATTCTCAGCTCTGCTGCCCAACCAATAAATGCATTTTTCTTAAAAGTGTGGCACCATTTAAGGGGAAATAAACAGGCATTCAAACTGTTTAAGATGTATTGCCAAGGACCATTGTTAATACAAAACACAATCGTCCAAACACAAATTTCTTTAAGTTTAGTTTTAAGCTTAGCGTTGCTTTTCATGTTACAGTCAAAATAGAAATATTTAGCTTGTTTAGATTGGTACTTTATGTACATGCAACCATTTTGGACTTACATTTTGCCAGACTTAATGTTGCCTTACAAGTCAGGAAAACATACAGGTCCTTCTCAAAATATTAGCATATTGTGATAAAGTTCATTATTTTCCATAATGTAATGATGAAAATTTAACATTCATATATTTTAGATTCATTGCACACTAACTGAAATATTTCAGGTCTTTTATTGTCTTAATACGGATGATTGTGGCATACAGCTCATGAAAACCCAAAATTCCTATCTCACAAAATTAGCATATCATTAAAAGGGTCTCTAAATGAGCTATGAACCTAATCATCTGAATCAACGAGTTAACTCTAAACACCTGCAAAAGATTCCTGAGGCCTTTAAAACTCCCAGCCTGGTTCATCACTCAAAACCCCAATCATGGGTAAGACTGCCGACCTGACTGCTGTCCAGAAGGCCACTATTGACACCCTCAAGCAAGAGAGTAAGACACAGAAAGAAATTTCTGAACGAATAGGCTGTTCCCAGAGTGCTGTATCAAGGCACCTCAGTGGGAAGTCTGTGGGAAGGAAAACGTGTGGCAGAAAACGCTGCACAATGAGAAGAGGTGACCGGACCCTGAGGAAAATTGTGGAGAAGGGCCGATTCCAGACCTTGTGGGACATGCGGAAGCAGTGGACTGAGTCTGGAGTAGAAACATCCAGAGCCACCGTGCACAGGCGTGTGCAGGAAATGGGCTACAGGTGCTGCATTCCCCAGGTCAAGCCACTTTTGAACCAGAAACAGCGGCAGAAGCGCCAGACCTGGGCTACAGAGAAGCAGCACTGGACTGTTGCTCAGTGGTCCAAAGTACTTTTTTCAGATGAAAGCAAATTCTGCATGTCATTCGGAAATCAAGGTGCCAGAGTCTGGAGGAAGACTGGGGAGAAGGAAATGCCAAAATGCCAGAAGTCCAGTGTCAAGTACCCACAGTCAGTGATGGTCTGGGGTGCCGTGTCAGCTGCTGGTGTTGGTCCACTGTGTTTTATAAAGGGCAGGGTCAATGCAGCTAGCTATCAGGAGATTTTGGAGCACTTCATGCTTCCATCTGCTGAAAAGCTTTATGGAGATGAAGATTTCATTTTTCAGCACGACCTGGCACCTGCTCACAGTACCAAAACCACTGGTAAATGGTTTACTGACCATGGTATCACTGTGCTCAATTGGCCTGCCAACTCTCCTGACCTGAACCCCATAGAGAATCTGTGGGATATTGTGAAGAGAACGTTGAGAGACTCAAGACCCAACACTCTGGATGAGCTAAAGGCCGCTATCGAAGCATCCTGGGCCTCCATAAGACCTCAGCAGTGCCACAGGCTGATTGCCTCCATGCCACACCGCATTGCAGCAGTCATTTCTGCAAAAGGATTCCCGACCAAGTATTGAGTGCATAACTGTACATGATTATTTGAAGGTTGACCTTTTTTGTATTAAAAACACTTTTATTGGTCAGATGAAATATGCTAATTTTGTGAGATAGGAATTTTGGGTTTTCATGAGCTGTATGCCACAATTATCCGTATTAAGACAATAAAAGACCTGAAATATTTCAGTTAGTGTGCAATGAATCTAAAATATATGAATGTTAAATTTTCATCATTACATTATGGAAAATAATGAACTTTATCGCAATATGTCAATATTTTGAGAAGGACCTGTACTTACATGTGAACTGTTACCATTAAGTAGAAACACAGTTTTGTTTGTAACCTGTAAAATTTCTTCTTAGTAGGTTACAAACAAAACTTTACATTTCTATAATGTTATTTAAATTTCAGTTATACCAAACTGAAATACAGTTGCAAACTGTCACTGCTTGTTCTAAAGAAAAGTTTTCTTCATTGAACCGCAGACAAATGTAGCTGCAATTTCCATCAAGCTGAGGTCAGCAGTTATCTGTTTGGTGAAAACCTTTAGAAGAAAAGATTGTTGTAACATTTAGTTGGTTTCTCGTGGGGACGCAGCTGTTCCAAATAAAAAAAATTGCTGTGCATCCAAATGTTCCGTCTTACTGCTTTTGTTCATCTGTAAAAAAAAAAAATAGGTAATTTTCTTTTTTTGTCCCCGTTTCCTTTCAAGCTGTGCTTGATTCAGCTCAGTTGACACTCCTCACCTGACGTCCTGTCCCAGGAGAGCGTATTTAAGGCAAACAGCCAAGTCACATTAATATCTGCGTGAAAGTGTGTTTAAAAGCAATATGTTTAAACTCCATTGTTAATGTGAGAGCAGTTTTGTCTACATTACTTCTGCACAGCATACTGCGGGCTCCATCCATTCCTAATTAGTGTGTGATCGATAGGTGGTTGTTGTGATGCAGTGCGTGGAGAGCCGTGTCAGAACAGGGGAACAGTGACATTTCGGCAGAAGGGGATTACTTGACCTTATTGCTGTGATTAGAATTCAGCCCCTGGTCCCCCCAGAGATGACCTCACCTTGTTCACACTGCGCCGAGATGCTGGAGGTTGTTAAAAACTCATTCTTCTCCTCCAGCCACCTCCTGCGTTACCCTCAGCCATTCGCCGGCATATTTCTTTTTCTAATGCTTTTTTATTTCCCACTCTGCTGAACTGTTGTCTCAGGATTATGTATTGCAAGATTTGTAATTTCTGTTGCAGCCTTCTATTGGCTTTAGGCATGGGTTTTTGTGTAAGTACTTTGGTGTGGACACATAAAGTATATAAAGTGCCAAAATGCTAGAAAAAAAAAACATAGGATGAACATAGAGCAATTTCTGTAACAACTGAGTGTGACTTTTTTAAACAACCCAATAAATAAAAAATACACACACTTTGGAATACCATATAGCCCCTATGTTTTTTATTCTATTGCCCAACACAAGATTTTTGTATTTCAAGACAGTCCACCGTCTACAAAATATAAGAAGAACAGCACTAATTTTGGCTCTTTACATTTAACTAATGCTGCAGCATGACAATACAAATCAACTAGAACTTGGATGGGCTCTGTAGGGTCTTCAAGTCTTCTGAGGTTCAATAGTATCATAATTTGTTTTCAGTTATGCCTGCTGGAACATGAAAGTTCCCCAACTGTTTTAAGTATGCACACAATAGAGGTGAGATTATTATGGTTTATTAACATAATAGAATATGTGTCCTGGTAGTATCAGTGATAGCTTATCAATTAGGTGAGGCCCTATGGTGGAGGTCTGAATAATGCACCAAATGTTCATTGAAATTTCCTTTGAGTTAAAAGTTGTTGTTTTTTTAACTTGGTAACATGATTTTGTGATACTAAAGCTCAGTCAGATGAGCCAGAGAGCTCTGTGAACTGCAATTTCCAAATTTTACCACAAATTCTCATTTAGATTTATGTCTGGACTTTGACTGGGACAGTCTAACACATATAAATGCTTTAACCTAAACCAGGTGATTGTAGCTGCTCGAATTCTAAGATCTTTGCAGCTTTTAACGACTAGTCCAGGATTGCTCTGTATTTAGCTCCATCCATCTTCCATTCGACTCTGACCAGCTTCGCTGTTCCTGCTAAAGAAAACCATCCCCACAGCATGATGCTGCCACCACCAAGCTTTACCCTGGGAATGGTATGTTAAAGTGGCCATTTAGTGTCATTTTTATGTGTGTAAGCCAAAAGTTTAGACTGTATTTACTAATTAGCTGACTTCTGTAAGCGCTTGTGGTAAACACCATCGTGTTAAACTGCAAACTGGATTTCTTTCTTTACTATACTTTCTTTCTCTATCACATACAAATTGGCAATAAGATGCATATGATACTGCAGTGTGACAAAATGTGAAAAAGTAATAAGTGCCATCAGAATCATTGACAATTAAAATAACAGTAAGCCTCTTTAGCAACCAGCAGGAGTTTAAAATTGATCAATATCAGTCATTTCATTTGGGCAAAACCAGCAATACAGAACAATCTATATTTGTCTGCAGCAATCCACAGTTGTTAGTCATGAAATTCTTTACAGTCTATTTTCTGTTTTAAGATGCCCTCTCACACTAATTTGTGACTGCTTTCCAAAAAGTTTTATAGCTTGAGGATGGCGCCCCAAGGTTTCTCGTCATCAGAGCAGAAACTGTGTGAATGTCACTCAGTGATGGGATATGTCCTCAAGTGGCACTGTTAGTTTTGGGTGTATTATGGATCTCTGGTAGCAGGTGAAGGTTTAGGAGTGAGGATGGCGCTGAGGATGCAGCCATCTGGTTTTCACTGGTGAGAGAGGAGGGGAGTCAGGTGGTGATGGGAGAAACCCAAAACTGTCACACCTGTTTGAAGTCAGCTTCGCTTATCGGAGTTTCTCCAGCTCAGAAAACACCCGCCTATCTGTCAGTGTGCAGGAGAGAAGAGAGAAGAAATCATTCATTACTGCACACACATACTGGATCCTGGAAATGGATAATATCGTAATGGTTGCAACAGAGAGAGAGAGGAGGACAGCTGTTGAGTGATGCCAGTAAAAGTGAGGATGAATCTGCGAAGGGGTTGGGTGCCTCCTGGGGAGTGGGTTTAAGACCTCCTCTGTAGCCTCCTTCTGCTGCCAGCTAAGTGATAACATGCATGAGCAAACCTGGGGTGGAAGTAGATGGAAAGATGAGCCGAGAGGGGAGGATGGGAGAAAGCAGGACAAAATTGACACACTTAAAGGAGCAAAGTGGCCTAAAAGCCTCCCACATTCCCCCACCCCGGTGGGTCCCCTTCTCACATGGGGGGCGCGATAAAGTCTATTAAAATTGCTGCCTGTTCACATAAAAATGACAGGCTTTTGCTGGCTTTACTTCCCACTTCATATCACCCTCCTCCCACATAACACATCACAGAAATATAACTTCCATTTTTCCACAGATTCTTTTAACTGTACATTAAATACATTTAAAACATTTTAGCTCTCAGTATAAGTAAAAGATGTGACTGTCTTCTCAGAATCTCTCAGTGACCTGTATTTTCTTTAAATTGCAACAATCAGAGTCTAACAACTGCACATTACTTCTAGTAATTTTCCAGAGTTTGCTTGTATTGTGTTAAATGTAACACACATTTGCAAAGTCATGCTCTCTGTTCACCTATCAGCTGCTATTTCGGTGCACTTTGCAGTTACTTTCCCTCCAGATTATTGAAGAGACTCCATTGCAAGGTCCATTTGCTTTCTGATTCCTTTTGTCAGGCTGGTTTTCTCGATATCACACTGATGATGCCACCCCCCTCGTCTCTGCCAGGGCACTGCGTGCTGAATGCCCTCGTGTCTATTTACCCTCCCAGCCTCTTCTGTAGCATCTCTGATGGTGCATCGAGCCCAAGTAATGGTGCAGAGTGCCTAGAGGAGAGAGAGAGAGGCGCTGAATACAAAGAAGTGGAGAGGGAGATAGGGACTGGCTGTGGATGATGAAAAAAGAAGCCAGAGTGTTTCACTGAGAGGCTCTGATGAAGGAGGACTGTGATGACTGAAAGGGAGCACACTAGTGGTATTAAAGTGGGGAGCTTGTCCTAATAGAAGTGATGAGGCTCCCTACTGGTGCCAAAATGGATAAGATTGTACCTTTGGTAGTGTAACTGGCAGGGTATGTATCTTTGCTAGAGTGACTGGTTACCCTTATTGCTCCTTCAGTGGTCCAGGTTGGATTGCTCTCTGTAAAAAATTACTTTGAAGAAGAGAACATACTAAAATCTTATGAGTGTGTTTTTCTGCTGGTGCATTTGAAGAAATGGTTTTATTTTAAGAGAAGAAACCCTGTTCACCAATCACATTCAATATAATTATTACCCAAATGCAGGACAGAGTTTTTAACATAACTTTTCTAGCCAGTATAGCCCTGTGTTTAGCTCAATATTTCTGCTCCTCAACTGTATTTAGCTGCCATGTCCCGACTACAAAAAAAGCAGCAAGATGCTACCACCACCATGGTTCACCAGTGAGATGTTTGGTTCAGGGTGATGTGCAGTGTTGATGAGTATGTTTGCCATATGACCGAAGCACCTTTTTCCACATGTGTGTTGTTTCCACTACATTACTTGTGGTAAAATGTGAATAGGACTTTTTATGGCTTTCTAACCCTTTCTACCTGAACTGATGATGAGTTGATCCGATCACTAATGTTGTCTCACAAACCTCTGAGACCTTCATTGCTATATTTATATAAAGATTAAATTAGACAAAGTTGGACTATATTTACTAAACTGCTGACTTTTGAGGCCAATTGATTGCACTAGATTTTATTTAGTGGTATCAAAGTAAAGGGGGTTGAATATACATACACACCAAACTTCTCCCAGATTTCTGTAAACAGTTTAAAACTTATGTTTCATTTTCACTTCACCACATGTGTTATTTTGTGTTGGTCTATCACAGTAAGCCTCTATAAAATACACCAAAGTTTTGTCGTTGCAAGACAACAAAACCTCACCAAATGATAACCAATTATCTATGATTGCTTTCGAGCTCGTACTCGTACTCGTACTCGCACTTGTATTTGTCATCTTCCACTTTATCCAGGACCAGGTCGCGGGGGCAGCAGACCCAGTAGAGACGTCCAGACTTCCCTCTCCCCAGACACCTCCTGCAGCTCCTCCGGGGGGAGACCAAGGCGTTCCCAGGCCAGCCGAGAGATATAGTCCATCTAGCATGTCCTGGGCCTTGCTCTGGGCCTTCTCCTGGTGTGAGGTGCCTGGAACAACTCCTAGGGGAGGCTTCGAGGAGGCATCCAATACAGATGCCAGCGCTACATCAAATGACTCCTCTCAATGTGGAGGAGCAGCTCTACTCCGAGCTCCTCCCGGATGGCCGAACTACTCACCCTTTCTCTTAGGGAGTGCCCGGCCACCCTACGTAGGAAATTCATTTCAGTCACTTGTATCAGTCGCTTCGGTCATGACCCAAAGTTAATGCCCAGGTGAGGGTAGGAACATAGACCGACCCGTAAATCGACCTGTAATTCGCTTTCTGGCTCAGCTCTCTCTTGACCACAACAGACCAGCACAGCATCATCATTACTGCGACAGCCGCACCAATCTGTCTGTCGATCTCCTGCTCCATTCTCCCGTCACTCGTGAACAAGACCACGAGATACTTGAACTCCTCCACTTGAGACAAGAGCTCCCCTACAACCCAAAGATGACAAACCACCCTTTTTCAGTTGAGAACCATGGCCTCGGACTTGGAGGAGCTGCTCTTCATCCCAGCCACTTCACACTCGGCTGCAAACCGCCCCAGTGCAGAGAGACGAAATTATTGATTCCCAAACCACCACGCAATGTTGAATAGGCGTGCTTTTGAGCCCCCTCTCCCAGATTCCACCAAATCTGTATTGAAACGATGTTAGGCGTGGTGTTATCATAGAAATAGAGATCGAGATGTCTCAGGTAATGATAGTGCTGCAGTTTGTGACGTTCACCTCCAGGCGCCATTTTGATGTGCTCATAGATGCGCAAACAACACCCCATTCTACACATTTATCCCTAAAATCTTAACCCTTTAAAAGCCTGATTTCTCAGTAACTTTTAAAGTTATTGTGTTGATCTTTGCACAGTTTTTTTGTAGAAGAATGTGTGCTTTATGAAGAGGCAGACAATAAATAATCTCTGTTTTTATTCTTCAGAGCATTAAAGTTGGACATATTAATAGACGTAAATGTAATACAAACCTATTATCATAATAAAATAAAAAATAATAATACATTCAAAACACTTTATAACTTGGTTTATAGATAGCTTGAATAAACGGGCCCTCGGAGAACCCTTTTTTTTTGTTATTATCTGTCTGAACACGACATTTACCTGAAGTCCAACAGGTGTTGAAGAACCTGCAGTCTGGGGGGTCAGTTCTGAAAACACAGTTTAGTCACCAGCTCGAAGCCACATTAAATCCAACTCTCATGAAGTAAAAAAGTGATTCAGAATAAATGTCTTGCTAGCTAGAGATCTAGCATTACCAAGAGCCAAGTTGATAATCACTTCCTTGGGCGTGGACGATGCCTGACTCAGTGGCCGGAGGTTGGTGAGCTCCATGCTACGCTTGAGCCGCTCACAGAACCACAGGCAGGATCCAGCGTATGGAAGAAAAACAACTTCCAGTAAGTCGGGAATACTCTCCAGATGACCTTCAGAGAGCCTTAATCTGGACCATAACACCACCTCTCCCCATCTCCATGGACACTCCATGGAATGCTGAAAGGTGTGCAACGCAGTACGGCAGGATATCAGTAAAAGCTAGTTGTGGTTAAAGGTGGTGAGTTGTAGGCACTGTCCTTTGATTTCCACCTCAAAAAGAAAACAAACAGACCCTATGCCACATCTTCTGAGCTTGACATTAACATATGTCCTGCTGGTTATTCTAACCATTTTTCACAGAATGTTAAATATAAATAGGAAACTTTCTTATGTGTTCCGATAGTTGACGGTTTATGGCCCAGCGTTGTGTCCCTGATGTCCTCGTCTCTGTTCTCTGTTCTCACATTCTTTGATTTGGCCATTGTTGACAAACCAAACCAACACATCAAAATGGCACCTAATAATACACACAATAAGTCATGCAACCATGGATCTCTGTCTTTATATCTATGGGGTGATGGGCCCCAAATTTAATTCTGCTTAAGACAACCTTGGGCCAGCCCTGTGTGCTATAAAATATAATCCACTGTGATAAAATACTACATTATTCAAATTTTGATGATCTGATTTCATGCCCCCAACTACTTCATCATCACACTAATCCTGTAATGCTCATTTGATGACAAAATATGGATTAAATGTGTTCTTATAGAACACAATTATAGTGCCCTATCTACTTACTGGCTATAGGTAGGTAATAATTACTTTTTCTCAGTTACATTTACCTTAGTAACATGTTGAAAAGAATGTACTTCTAGGAGTAGATTTACTACTCTACACTTTTTACTCCTACCTGAGTATTTTTTGGATGACTGCTATTTACTTGTATTATAGTAAAAATATATTCAAGTAATACTACTCTTACTCAAGTATAATTTTTGGCTATTGTACCCATCTCCCACTGCTATGCCTGGTAAAGCTGAGTGGAAGGTTTTAAAAGAAATATTTTATTCCAGTAGCTAAATCTCACTCAAAAAGAAATTTTGAAGCTTTTTGAAAAATCCCTCCTTTAACTTTCAGTACATTTATTTATACATATAAACAAATCCCACTTAAAGAAATAGTTGTCTATAGTAAAATTACAAGTCCCATAATTATTGGCACCCCTATCAATTTCTATTACGCAAATGTAACTGAAGCATTTTGTAATTTATGGTTTAATTGAGAGCATGGAGGAACGTTTCTGATTGTTGTTCTGTGACTTTGTATTTCCCTGATCCACACCAAAACCCATTACTCTTAATTCCTCTTCAAAATGGGAAAGACGGGAGATTCAATTTAATTTAAGTACATTTGTTTTAAACCTTATAGGTAAGAAAATGGCTTCAAGAAAACAAATATATAACTAAACTTGCCCATATCTGCAGTAAGGGCAAAACTGACAAATTAATAACCATTTGAACTGTGACAGACAAGGCTGGAAAAGGACAGAATATTTTGTTCCCTAGACTTACCGTGAAGAGGATGAAAAGAGAAGTAAACACTAACTTTTCATCATGCAGTTGTTTCATTTTGGATATCAGGTGATTATTTAGGGAAAACAATGTCAAACTGTTGAAATGCAAAAACATGCAATGTGTAAAATATTAACCACTGAGAAAAAAAAATAGTTCTGCAAATTTTGCATTAGAGTGGTTCTTCATAATAACTAACAATATTTCTTATTTTTGATTTTTCAGTTTGCATTTTGCAAAGCCTACAGCAATTTGCAATGGAGACTACATTAAGTTTTACCCAATTATCTTTACAGAATAAGTGAACGCAGTAAAACAGCCATTCACAACATCCGCTTTGGGGAAATTATTATCCATCTGATGGCTTTGGGAGGAAAGAAAAAGGGATTATGTTAAATGAGACATTAAAGCTGTTTTTGCAAACTATTTCGGCAGGGGTAATTTTTTTTATTTGAATACGTTCGGGAGCTTAGAAAATAATTAGACAGCTATACCCTGGCCCTGCAAGTTAAAATAATAAGGAAACAAAAAATACAATATACATGAATTTGAAGTATCTGTTTTAGTTATACAGTCACAGAGCAAGATCCTAACAATGTCCAGTTCAGAATTGTAATGAATTTTAGGAATACCAGTATCTAAATATCAATTTGATCTCATAACAAGAAACTTATAGATAACCTTTAGCAACTCAAAGCATTATACCTCAAAACAGAGTATTACAGGCAAGATGCTTCTGCACCACATGGCTGTAATATGAAACAAATACTGAAAACCTACTTCAGCCTGGAAAATTAACATTTAATTGTATGAGTCACTGTGAAAGGTGTTTATTATGTGTAATTACAGTGGTAAACACAGACTGTAACTTATCTGCTGAGGAGCCTGGTAAAAAACAAAAAGTAAAGACTGAGATTTTACCAGATATAAACTGAGTTAAATTATATACCAACAGACAAAGGAAATTGGTTAATTATTAATAGTTGGAACAGAGATTATTACCTTTGCAATACAATATATTATCTGAAAAAGCTTTCATTCCGGTGATCAGTCGTCACCATTGTCCTTAATTTGTGCAGTTTTAGATATAAGCAATACTGACTTATCTTGTGCTGTAATTTTATACCGATATGAAGTATTAATCCAAAAGTACAATAGCCATAGGCAAATTTTCAGTTAACAAAAAAAAGTCCATGAAGGGTTGCAAGTAGAGTTCTTTTAACAACTATTATTTGTCTGTTGCTGCAGAATTACATATGGCCAGATTTAACATAAAGTAAAGCAGTGTGTTTGTGCATTCGTCCCTTTGTTCTAAGGCTCTTAATTAGTTTCAGGTGCTGCTAATTATTGTTTACTCAAAAAAGCCTTAATTGCTTCAAACACAGTGACTTGCAAAAGCATTAATACCGCTTGCCCTTTTTCACATTTTGTCCCATTACAACCACAAACAAGCATATTTTTGACATTTATGTGAACGATCAATACATAGGAAAGCATGATACTGAATATGTATGTAGCCTCTTAATTAAAAACTTTTATGCAACCACTTTTCACTGTAATTACAGCTGAAAGTCTTTTTGGGTATGTATCTACCAACTTTGCATATGAACATATTGAAATCTTTGCCCATTGCTCTTATCAGAATAACTCAAGGTCAGCCAGATCAGATGGAAAGTGTCTATGAACAATAATGTTCGAATCTTATTGAAAATTCTTAATTAGATGTAGATCTATAACATTATAACACATGTTTATGGTTTGATCTAAACCATTTCATTGTAGTTCTGGCTGTATATTTAGTGTGGTTTTCTTGTTGGAAAGTGAAGCTTCACCCTAGTCTTAAGTCTTTTGCAGCCTCTATTTGGTTTTCCTCCAGGACCAGCTTGTATTCAGTGTAGCTTCATACATATTCCCATAAAATCCATCTAGCTTGCATGTGTAAACAGTAATTAAAGAAACAACCACGTTACGGGCTGCCCGCTCCAAGTCCTCTTCCACAGGACAAGATTGCAAAAGGCAAGAGGCCAGGGAGCACAAACAATATCAATAAAATGAACTTCTATGCATTTGACATACCTGACAAAAACAGTAAAAACAGAAACAACCACATTACAGGCTGGCCGCTCCTAGTCCTAGCAAAGATATACAACAAAACTACAGTCAGTCCCTTTTGCTTTGCAGTCATAAATTCCCTCACATCTTCACTTTACAGTGTGAAAATATATCTTACAATGCCAATAGTAACAAAAATGCACTTAATGAATCTACAGATAAATTGGATGAATTTTGATGAAGAATTAACAGCACCGATCTCTCCACAGGACAAGATTGGAGAGACCAGGGAGCACAAATGATTTAACTAAATAATACCACCAAAGAAGAAATAAAGAGGAGGGGCTCCCAATCTTAAAGTCACACGCCTACAAAAACCACAGTGGTTTCCATAATGTATGCAGGCAGGTATAAGAACTAGCTTAGTAACAGAAAAACATTTTGTGTAATTTTACATAATACAAATACGAACTGGTTACACATGCTGAAAACCCCTTAGCATGATGCTGCCACCACCATTTATCTTGATGGGCATGTTGTGTTTAGGGTATTATCTCAATTTTATATTATCTCTAGGGTGCTATCTCTCTCATGTAGGCCAAAAAAGTTCAGTTTTAGTCTAATCTAATCAGAGCACTGTTAAACTAACTCATCATTTTACCATAGAGGCCAGGTTTGTGGAGTGGATGACCAATAGTTTTGCTGTCATCAGATTCTCCCACCTGAGCAATGCATCACTGCTTCTCCTCTAGAACTACCGTGGGCCTTTTGGCTTCTCTAATTAATATTCTCTTTGCCTAGTTGAATAGCCCAAAAACATTTCTCCTCCAAGTGTGTTTAAGACAGTCTTCTGGTTTCGATGAATCCAGAATTAAACTTATTGAAAACAAATTAAATATAATGTAGCTAAAACCTAGCATCACTTGTCACCCTAAGAACACCATCACTAAGCACAGTGGTAGCAGCATCATGAAATATTTCAAGGGAATTAAATTATTAAGGCCACTAAGTTCAGGAAATTTGTTTCAGTCCTGTGAAAACCTACAGCTTACAGCAAAATGAAAGTTCAATACATTGTTAAGGTGCTATAAAGTTACAGTATTCCCATGTAAATTATTCTGTGAGGCACAAGTCTGCAGGCCACAGTGCGATCAGAGGAAGTGCTGTTTCTTTAAAGCCAAACCTAATGGAATGAAGGTTTCAGATGCTTAACTGTTTAGTTTTCATGTCAAATAGCATAGCGATTTCATCACACTCAAACTGCATTGAGAAAGAAACAACAAACTTCTCAACCAAACCCAGTGTTGATTTTTTTTTCACTGTAACATGATTATTTTTTTCTTTGGTCTGACATGGCGGTAACCTCAGGAAACTCCAAAGTAAAGTTGCCTTGTGAGTGAAGACACAGTTGGACTGATAATATTGGTCCTTCTCCCTTGCCATCTGTACAATGATGAATTATGAGGCCATGTCTAACTCTAGTGCAGCGGTAGCTCACACCTGACAGCTGAGATGAGATCAATATTTGATTTAGAAAGTGTGCCACCACCTGCCAGGGTCTCTCAGGGATCACAGACTCTCAAATCCTTGCCCCAAAACCCCAGTTCTTTTTCTGATATTGTAATGATCTGCTCATAATCAGTTCATCTTTAGGATGAGGTTTTCAGTCCACCACCATCATAGCTGTCACGATGTGGTTTTGGGTTGGACCAAAGCGCAAACAAGAGCTTGGGAGCAGCATTTAAAGCAGTCTTCAGTTTATTTCAAATGCTCAAAAAACATAACAAAAACACACTGCAGGTACTGACCAGAGTCTGAATCCAAAAAAACTTACAAATCTGTGACACTGCAGGATCATGGCATGACGAGGGTAGCGAGTGTGAGCGAACAGGCAGAACAGAGTGTAAACAAACAGAGGAACCAGCAGGGAACAAAGAGCACAGACCAACTAATATACAGAGAGACATGAGAGGGGAACAAGGGCAGATAATCAAAGAAACAGAGAACAGGTGTGACATGGACGCAGGGAGATAGAGGGAGCAGGTGAACCTAATAAGACTAAGACACGAGGAAAGGGACTGATTAACAAAACAGTGAAACAGACCTAAACGAAAACTACAGACCAAGATAAAACAGAATCAAGAATAAACATGAACTAAAGGAAACGGAGAACTGGAGGTAGCACAACAACCTAAGATCTAAGGACTAGCAAAAGAAACCATAAAGAAACCCTGACTACAAAAGTACACTGATAGAACAAACTGAGAATGAAGCAGAGGAAATGAGGACTAGAATAAAAGTAAACAGTAACTAAAGCTAACCTATTAAAGGAGGAACTGGAGAATAAAGATAAATTAGAGGAAACAGAGCTAAGAGGGACAATGAATGTAAAGGGGACAAAAACTGAGTAATTAACAACTAAAAGAGGAAAACTAATGACGAGAGGAGAACACACTGGGAGGCAAAAGGAAACCAGAACTGTCAGAACACAGAAAGCAATAAACATGAATACAAACCCTCAAACAAGAATCATCTAGCAAAACAAAACACAAAACCACAAACAAAGTCCAAAATGTCACATCCTGACAATAGCTAATCATACTTTACTTAATGCTTTGGCTTTCATGTAAACTGGCTGTCTTCAAACTGTAAGAGTGACAGTTATTTGAAGTGAAGGTTACTTGAATATGGACATATTCTCCTCTGCCAAAAGCCGTATGTGCATAAGACAAATCTGTGCATGTACAGGGGTTGGATAATGAAACAGAAACACCTGGTTTTAGACCACAATAATTTATTAGTATGGTGTAGGGCCTCCTTTTGCGGCCAATACAGTGTCAATTCGTCTTGGGAATGACATATACAAGTCCTGCACAGTGGTCAGAGGGATTTTAAGCCATTATTCTTGCAGGATAGTGGCCAGGTCACTACGTGATACTGGTGGAGGAAAACGTTTCCTGACTCGCTCCTCCAAAACACCCCAAAGTGGCTCAATAATATTTAGATCTGGTGACTGTGCAGGCCATGGGAGATGTTCAATTTCACTTTCATGCTCATCAAACCAATCTTTCACCAGTCTTGCTGTGTGTATTGGTGCATTGTCATCCTGATACACGGCACCACCTTCAGGATACAATATTTGAACCATTGGATGCACATGGTCCTCAAGAATGGTTCGGTAGTCCTTGGCAGTGACGCGCCCATCTAGCACAAGTATTGGGCCAAGGGAATGCCGTGATATGGCAGCCCAAACCATCACTGATCCACCCCCTTGCTTCACTCTGGGCATGCAACAGTCTGGGTGGTACTCTTCTTTGGGGCTTCTCCACACCGCAACTCTCCCGGATGTGGGGAAAACAGTAAAGGTGGACTCATCAGAGAACAATACATGTTTCACATTGTCCACAGCCCAAGATTTGCACTCCTTGCACCATTGAAACCGACGTTTGGCATTGGCATGAGTGACCAAAGGTTTGGCTATAGCAGCCCGGCCGTGTATATTGACCCTGTGGAGCTCCCGACGGACAGTTCTGGTGGAAACAGGAGAGTTGAGGTGCACATTTAATTCTGCCGTGATTTGGGCAGCCGTGGTTTTATGCTTTTTGGATACAATCCGGGTTAGCACCCGAACATCCCTTTCAGACAGCTTCCCCTTGCGTCCAGTTAATCCTGTTGGATGTGGTTCATCCTTCTTGGTGGTATGCTGACATTACCCTGGATATCGTGGCTCTTGATACATCACAAAGACTTGCTGTCTTGGTCACAGATGCGCCAGCAAGATGTGCACCAACAATTTGTCCTCTTTTGAACTCTGGTATGTCACCCATAATGTTGTGTGCATTTCAATATTTTGAGCAAAACTGTGCTCTTACCCTGCTAATTGAACCTTCACACTCTGCTCTTACTGGTGCAATGTGCAATCAATGAAGACTGGCTACCAGGCTGGTCCAATTTAGCCATGAAACCTCCCACACTAAAATGACAGGTGTTTCAGTTTCATTGTCCAACCCCTGTATATTGCCTTGCAAAAGTATCCATTACCTTTGAAATTTGGCTGCTTTTTTACCCCAGTATTTAAAGTATTTTATGAGGTCTTTATGTGATAGACCAATAATATAGTTCAGAATTGTAAGGAGGAAGGAAAATGACAGAAAGCTTACAAACCCCTTTACAAATAAAAGTATGAAAGGCACGGCCTGCATATGTATTCAGCCCCCCTTTACTTTCATACCCCTTAACAAGTAAGGTTGCAAAAAACCTTGAGACTGGGGCGGAGGTTGACCTTTCAGCAGCAAAATGACCCAGAACATACAGCCAGAGCTACACTGCAATAGTTTAGACCAGGGTGTCCAAGCGTTTTGCAAAGACGGACAGATTTGGTGAGGTTAAAATGTGTGGGGGCCGACCGCTCAGCCTGGTCTTGAACCATTAGTATTAAAATGCAAATCAACTATTTAATGACATTTTTATTGAAAATGGCAAAAACAAAAAAAAACATTATTTACATATAACATAAATAAATCTTGTTATTTGATTTTGAATCAGTGTTTTTCATTGTTTCAATTTTAGACATGGATCAAAAATACATAATGGATAAACGAGCTGCTGGACTGAATCTGGATTTAATTTGTTGGTTTAGGAGACCCAGTTCAATTGAAAGAGAAAAGAGAAAATGATATACAGATGGAAAAGACTCATTGCAGATTTAAAATTGTGGTTTTGGTTATTACAAAAACAAACAATTAACTGAGAATTTAGAATTTTTTCACCTCAGAAGACTAAACAAATAACTTGCCTGCATTAATGTGAAGGGTGATACTGAGGTCTGGACTACAGTAAATAGGCCAGGCCAGGTTCAAAGTCAGTGGTATTGATGTGCAAGATGTCACACAGGTGACCGTCACTTAGTCTTGTCCTCATGTGCTTCTAGTAAAGGTTCATAACAGAAAATGCCTTCCCACACAGGTATGTTGAGCCAAACAAGCTCAGCATTTGCTTAGCAAATGTTGGAATCTCTTGGATCCTGCCTATATCCAGCTGGTGGTAAAAGTTGATAAGAGGGGACTGTTGGTAACAACTGTGACACTCGGTGTCACACTGCAACTCAATGAGCTTCTGGTGCAGGTGTTCTGAAGCATTATGAGGAACGACAGAGAAAGTATGAAAAAAAAGCTAGATCTCCTTTTCATAGCTGCAAAATCCTGAAAGCGCTTGTTAAAACTCCACATCCAGGCATGAGATGTCTGCTGCATACCTCCTCAATTGTGCACTGATACTGTTCTCTATAAAATTGGACATTATTTTGTGCAGGAATGGAAATGTGTGGTATGAAGCTACGTTTGTGACAGGTGCCCTTGGAAAAGTTGCAGCTTGGTTCCAAAGGCTTTGATGTGTGAATACAGTTAGTTAACCACTGCATTTTACACCTGAAGGCTCATTTTCAGCACGTTCAGATGTTATGTCTACTAAAAATCCCAAATCAGCTAGCCAAACAGGATCAGATAGTTCTGGCATCATCGGTTGTCCTTTTTTTGCCAAAAAAGTGTCTCATTTACTAAGAGAGTAGAAGCGCTGCAGTTTTGACCCCCAACTGAGCCATCTTACGTTGTGTTTAAAGACATCTTCGTTTTCATCCTGGATGTCGAGTAGAAACTGTTCAAACTGCCAGTGGCACAGGGCTCCCTGTCAATTTCCTGTTTTTAGTTGCAGTTGCCCTTTTAGAAATGATCTGGAAAGGTTCACACAAGGGTCACATCGTGAGAATGCCACCACAGGTCTGTTGTGATCTTCAGGTAGAATGTAAAATAGCTTTTTTGTAAGTTTGTATTATAACTGATTTAATCACAAAAGCTACAGGCCAGTGGAAATTTGTACACGGGCCAACTGCGGCCTGGGGGGTCTTTCTGCATGGAGTTTGCATGTTCTCCCCGTGCATGCTAGGCTTTTGTCCAGGTACTCCGGCTTCCTCCCACAGTCCAAAAACATGCCTGTTAGGTTAAATGGTTTCTCTAAGTTGCTCTTAGGTGTGAATGGGTGTGTGCATGGTTGTTTGTCCTGTATGTCTCTGTGTTGCCCTGCAATGGATTGACGACCTGTCCAAGGTGTACCCTGCCTCTCGCTGGACTGCTGGAGATAGGCACCAGCTCCTCCTGTGACGCACTATGGAATAAGCGGTATAGAAGATGAATGAATGAATGGATGTTAGAATGGTCCAGTCAAAGTCCATACATCAATCTGACTGAGAATTTGTGACATGAAAAATTATGGTCACATATTTTATCCATCGATTCTGACTGAGCCTGAGTTGTTTTGCAAAGACCAATTGGTAAAAACAATTTGTTGAAAGAGACATAACCCAAAAGACTTGTAGACATAAGTGCAGCGTAATGTGGTGGTGCAGTAGTGACTTCTTTCCAGTTTTCTGATTTTTATTTGTAAAATCCTTCTATAAAATTCCTTCTTCCTCGCAATTATATTCTGCCTTTTCTTGTTTTATCACATACAATTCCAGGAAATGCTATGAATTTTAGGGCCAACCAACATTTTGACAGGTTTTACAGTGAATACTTTTGGAAGCAGTAATATAAAAAATGGTGCTAAAATCCAGATTTTTTTTTCCTTTCCCTCTCTGCCTTTCCTGGTTTAATTGGCTCCTTAAATCAACTCTAGTTGCCTCTCTTTTTGCATCCTCCCCAATCTCTGGGTGCTTGGTTGTTTATGGAGCCAAGTAGAGAACAGCAGGTGCAAGGCCTGCGAAAAAACACAACAAAAGTGATCCAATTTGGTGCAGGCAGTAAATTTTTTAGACATCTGCGCAGCGCACGGCATGGAGATGAGCACAGGATGGGCCGAATGCATTTCTCTGCCTGACGGCGTTGCTGACAATGCACTGAAACAGCCAACTTAGAGGTCCTGAAACAGACTGAGTCGGACTGCGAGTCTCTAGTTTTGTCTCTGACAGAATTATTATGGATGTTTCTGCAACTTTGCAGGATGCGAGAGGATGCAGGGTATGAATTTTGCCTGGGCCTCACAAGATGCTTCCCAGGCTTAGCTAATTGAACAGATTACAAACCTTTCGTTCTTCCCTTCTAATTAATCTTTCGTGGACTTAATGGGTCTGGAGTAATTCTCAATCCACCACTTTTGCAGGCAATTAAGATCTTCTGCCACGGCGATGACTGTGGTCCCTTTGGGATTAGGCTAACCCACAGCATCACAATCTTTGACATTTTTCTTAAAGCTTTTCTTTGCTCCCCGCTGAAGAAGCTGCAGCTATTTTATTTTGTCCAGTTGGAAGATTAATCTATACTGCATTGGCAGAGTCATAACAATCACATCATGAGATATATACAGGGGTTGGACAATGAAACTGAAACACCTGTCATTTTAGTGTGGGAGGTTTCATGGCTAAATTGGACCAGCCTGGTAGCCAGTCTTCATTGATTGCACATTGCACCAGTAAGAGCAGAGTGTGAAGGTTCAATTAGCAGGGTAAGAGCACAGTTTTGCTCAAAATACTGAAATGCACACAACATTATGGGTGACATACCAGAGTTCAAAAGAGGACAAATTGTTGGTGCACATCTTGCTGGCGCATCTGTGACCAAGACAGCAAGTCTTTGTGATGTATCAAGAGCCACGATATCCAGGGTAATGTCAGCATACCACCAAGAAGGATGAACCACATCCAACAGGATTAACTGTGGATGCAAGAGGAAGCTGTCTGAAAGGGATGTTCGGGTGCTAACCCGGATTGTATCCAAAAAACATAAAACCACGGTTGCCCAAATCACGGCAGAATTAAATATGCACCTCAACTCTCCTGTTTCCACCAGAACTGTCCGTCGGGAGCTCCACAGGGTCAATATACACGGCCGGGCTGCTATAGCCAAACCTTTGGTCACTCATGCCAATGCCAAACGTCGGTTTCAATGGTGCAAGGAGCGCACATCTTGGGCTGTGGACAATGTGAAACATGTATTGTTCTCTGATGAGTCCACCTTTACTGTTTTCCCCACATCCAGGAGAGTTACGGTGTGGAGAAGCCCCAAAGAAGCGTACCACCCAGACTGTTGCATGCCCAGAGTGAAGCATGGGGGTGGATCAGTGATGGTTTGGGCTGCCATATCATGGCATTCCCTTGGCCCAATACTTGTGCTAGATGGGCACTGCCAAGGACTACCGAACCTTTCTTGAGGACCATGTGCATCCAATGGTTCAAACATTGTATCCTGAAGGCAGTGCCGTGTATCAGGATGACAATGCACCAATACACACAGCAAGACTGGTGAAAGATTGGTTTGATGAACATGAAAGTGAAGTTGAACATCTTCCATGGCCTGCACAGTCACCAGATCTAAATATTATTGAGCCACTTTGGGATGTTTTGGAGGAGCGAGTCAGGAAACGTTTTCCTCCACCAGTATCACATAGTGACCTGGCCACTATCCTGCAAGAAGAATGGCTTACAATCCCTGTGACCACTGTGCAGGACTTGTATATGTCATTCCCAAGATGAATTGACGCTGTATTGGCCGCAAAAGGAGGCCCTACACCATACTAATAAATTATTGTGGTCCAAAACCAGGTGTTTCAGTTTCATTGTCCAACCCCTATAGGTGCATCTCAATAAAGTCGAATGCCATTAAAAATTTACCTTATTTTGTTAATTAAATCTCCAAAGTAGAAAGGTAGTTAATTAGGAAATTAGAATATTACGTAAGACTAAGTAGAAATTTGTTTTGATGCCCAAATGGTATGGTTCGGACTTCATGTGTCTGTCTGGTTAGGACCTATACACAAAAGACTACTGAACAGTTTTCCAACAGTCGACTGTCACTGATACCCTCAGTAACAATGGTAAACCGCTAAGGTAGTTTCCAAAGAAACTGCCTGTTCACAGAATGCTGTATCCAAGCATATTAATGGAAGGTTCAGTGGAAGGAAAAGGTGTGGTAGGAAAGGTTGCACAACAACATGGTAACCATCCCTCCATCCTAACATTTGATATACCTGCTTCTTCCAGCTGGGTTGCGGTGGAGCTGGTGCCTATCTCCAGCGGTCTACAGGTGCAAGTCCATTGCAGCGCAACATGGATAACCACAGCCTTGAAAGGACTGTGAAGCAAAGCCCATTCAAGAGTTTGAAGGAGCTTCATAAAGCTTGGACTGGGGCTGAAGTTACAGTTTCAAGAGCCACCACGCAAAGATTTATCCAGAACATGGACCACGATTGCTTTCCTTGTGTTTAATCCACTCCTGAACCAGAAATTTTTAGAAGTGTCTTACCTGGGCTGAGGAAAAAAGGGGCTGGACTGTTGCTCAGTGGTCTAAAGACTTTTTTTAAGATCATAGTAATATTTGCATTTCATTTGGAAATCAAGGTCCCAAAGTCTGGAGTCAGTGATGATTTAGGGAGCCATTTCATCTGCTGGCATTGGTCTACTGTGTTTGATTAAGTCCAAAGTCAATGCAGTGATCACTGATCTCCCCCAAACTTTTCAATGAGCTTAGCTTCGCAATCCTCTAAAAGCTGCCATTATCATTGCTGCTTGAACACCTTTTTCTTTCAGACTTTTTCCTTACACTCAACTTTCCAATAAATATGCTTGGACACAACACTCTGGGAACAGCCAATTTTTTTTACCAGTGGCCTTTTGTTGTTTCCACTCCTTGATTAGGGTGTCAGTGTCAGTCTGCTGGACAGTTGTCAAGTCAACAGTCTTCCTCATTAAATTCCTTTTTATTGGTCTTTAGTCAGATTCAAAATTTCAGAAAAATTTAATTTCTTTTTTTTTTGTACTAGCTGTAAGCCATTATTATCAGAATTTACAGAAATAAATGGTTGGAATATATCACTCTGTGTGGGATGAGTCTCATTTTTGAATAGAATCGCTGAAGTAAATTCACTTTTTCACATGTGGAAGTCTTTTCCTCTTTTTTTGACTAATACTATACCTTCTCATTCACCACACCTGTAGATAATAGGTTTTCTACTTTAACCTCTGTGATGGTTGCAGCCTTGGCTATATTTTGTTCGTTTGGATTTATCGGTTGCACTAATTGGTCAGAAACCATGCCTAACCCTAAATGATCATTTTGGCCCCCATAAGCCTGACTAGGTTTCACATAATTCTGAGTTCGACCTCATTGTGTGACAAGCTTTACACCCAGTTAAACAGAATATACTGCACACTGGACCTCAATGTGCTTTCCATTTCTATAAATCTAATAGCTGTGAGTGTTTGTACATACAATCAGACAAGAAGTCGCTCTCACAATTCATTTCACACTTCATTAGACAGTGAAATTTGTTGGTGGGATATGTAGTATTGAGAGGAAGATCAATACATTACAGCCAGGTATTAGCGGTGCAGCAGGAAACAAGCTTTGGCATTTGACAGATTGTTCAAACAAAATTACAACAGCAAGACACTGAGATGCACGGTGAAGGTTTGAAGCCCTTGAACACATGCAGACATGCATCCACGTGTATGTGATTCTCTGGGAATACTGGGCATGCCACATTTTGTTTCCCCAGACCTTCGTAATCTGAATACAGTAAAACATAATATAGTTTGAGATTCATGGCCATTCTTAATGCTTTGGCCCACCCATTCTATCTAGGACAACAGGTCAGGCAGTCAGCTAAGGATCTAACCTCCTTTGTTGCCATCTGACATCTCTATTCATCATCACATGGTCTGCATCCTGCCATTGCTGTCTCGAAGCAAAACAATTTTGTGCAGCAATTGTCTGAATGTTATACAGAATTTTGGTAAAAGATGCTTCTGAGAAGGACTGATAAAAATGTTTTATATCTGACAGCAATTACCTTTTTAACACAATATTAAATATTTCAAGTTAATCGAACGCAAAAACATGTTAAAGTTATGAATATTTTTTGGGCTTTATGGATATATTTTAAAATATACAGTTTTTCCTTCTTTTGTAGGAAATGTATATTCTTTGCCATGTACCTTCAAAGAACGCTGTCCATTTAGGTGATCTTCAGGCCACTTAAGACATTCTTCATGTGTCTCTCCATTCTCATGTGTAGATTAGTGCTTTCCAACATGTTCTCTTTCCATTAACACTATTAGCAAGCAGGAGATATTTCTGCAGGTGCTTTGATGTTACCCTTGGGTTCTTTTCTGCACTAAATGTTTTATATATCAAACCTTGTAGATCCTTGCACACTCACCCTTTTTTCATGTAAAATCAGTAGCACACAGGTTTTTCCAACCCTCTGTGTATTATAGTACATAAACAACATAAACACTGTTTATAGTCTGTTTGTACAAAAGTTGTCATTTACCATCGTTGGTGCAAAATATTACTGACATGTGTCTAATATCCCTTTCATCAATAAATTCAGGCTGCTGTTTTTGTTACCACACAGCCACCAGTTTTAGTTTTAGGAGCTATCTTCAGTTTGTAAGAACAGTTTTTAAAGTAAAAGAGAATCCACACCAAAGAACATGATAGAATAAAAAAGTGCCTCGAGCAGGATTTTTTTTTTTTATAGATTGGAGCTTCAGAAAAACACTTCTCACTCCACTGATCACCAGAACTGAACTGCTTGTTTTACCTTGTAGTCAAAATCTTTCAAACACAAAAAGAACAATAATGAACCAAAAGAACAAAAAGAACTTTGACATGGCCATTCTAACACATCAATGTGGATTGAACTAAACCTTTTCAGCTCTGGCTGTTTATTCTGGTTTATTATCCTGCTAGAAGGTGAACCTCTGACCCATTCTCAAGTCTTTTACAGCCTTTAAGGTTTTCTTTTTGGAATGCCCTGTTTGACTCCATCCATTTTTGTCCAGCAGTGCCTAACAAAGAAAATCATGCCTACATCATAATGCTGCCAACATCACCTTAAACTAACGTGTGTTTAAGGTGCTATGCATTAGTTTTCTGCTTGACATACTGATTTGCATTTAAGCTAAATTTCCAACTATGGTGTCATCCAATTGGGGCATCTTTTTAAGCATTGCTTAGGGCAAACTTCAAATGAGACTTTTTATGCCTTTCTTCTTACTTCTCTGAAATGCACGACTAATAGCATTTATGTAAAGAGATTGTCCCACCTGAACTATTGATCACTGTTGTTCCACTAAATGTAACATAGACCTCCTGACTGCTTCTCTGTATTACTCTCTCCTCGCCCAGCCTGTTAGTTCAGGTAGATCGCCATGTCTCAACTTTTTATTGTTATACAGCCTAACCTTCCTTTAAACTTCTTTACAACTTTGTCCCTAACCTCGTGTGTTCTTTGGTCTTCATGATGCAGTTTGTTTAATGTTCTCTAACAAACCTCCTAGATCTTCGCAGAACAGCTCTTTTTCAATTCAAAAAAAATAATAATCATACTTTATTAATCCCAAAGGGAAATTAAATGTTGTAACTCATTATGAGGGTTTCCTCAAAGAGCCGTTGTAGATGCTGATGGCTGTGGGCAGGAAGGATCTCCTGTAGCGCTCCGTCTTTCAGCACATCTGAAGAAGCCTCTGACTGAAGACACTCTGTTGTTGTAGGACAGTCTCATGAAGAGGATGCTCAGGGTTCTCCATAATGTTCTTCATTTTATGAAGAATCTGTCTTTGCACAATGATCTCCAGAGGGTCCACAGGAGTCCCCAGAACAGAACCAGACTTTTTTATCAGCTTGTTGAGCCTTTTTAAGTCCCTGGTTCTGATGCTGCTTCCCCAGCAGATAGTGGCAGAAGAGATCACACTCTCCACATCAGACTTATAGAAGATCTGCAGCATCTTGCTGCAAACACCAAAGGACCTAAGCTTCCTTGAGAACGACAGTCTGCTCTGTCCCTTCTTGTAGATGGCTTCATAGTTGCATCACCACTCCAGTCTGTTGTCCAGGTGAACACCGAGGTATTTATACTCCTCCACCACCTCCATTTCTTCTCCCATGATAGAAATAGTTTTTGAGTTATTCTTGTTTCTCTTAAAGTCTACAATCATCTCCTTTGTTTTAGTCACGTTCAAAATGAGATGATTGTTTCCACACCATGCCACAAAGCGGTCCACCACCTTCCTGTACTCAGCTTCTTGTCCATCTCTGATCCACCCCACGACTGCAGAATCATCCGAGTATTTCTGCAGATGACAGGAGTCTGTCTTGTACTGGAAGTCTGAGGTGTACAGAGTGAAAAGGAGTGGTGAGAGTACAGTCCCCTGTGGTGCTCCTGTGCTGCTGACTACCTGGTTAGACTCACAACCCTTCAGTCTCACAAACTGTGGTCTGTTTATCAGGTAGTCTTTGATCCAGGAGATTGTTGAGGCCTCCACCTGAGTCTTCTGGAGTTTCTGACAAAGCAAATCAGGTTGGATTGTGTTAAATGCACTGGAGAAATCAAAGAACATGATCCTCACAATGCTACTGGCTTTGTCCAGATGACAGTGGGTTTGTTGAAGCAGGTGTATGATGGCATCTTCAGTCTCTCCAGTTGCATCTTCACCTGACTTCTTGAGACACACAGGTGAAAGGGGGAGGCAAAGGGAGCATCAGCATCTTCTGATATTGTTGAAGGCAAACATGTAGAAGCAGAAGGGTCTCTGGCTGAGGTGGAAAATAAAACATTTGAGGTGTTACTGGACAGCTGTGGGTCCTGTGGGTCAAAGGAGGGTGGAATGTCTGTTTGGCTGTGAGCAGGAGAGGAGGATGCGAAGCTTGTTTCTGAACTGAACTTATAGAAGAATGTGTTCAGTTCATTGGCTCTATCCAGACCTCCATCGGTCTGATCATTTTTCAGATTAAATGACACAAACATTTGCTTTATTCACAAATTAGGATTTTATATAGGGGCATCAGAGTAAAGGGTCCTGAATACAAACGATTAATATATTTTTTTTTTTGTAAAAGATTTTGAAAATGTTCCATTTTCATTCAAATTCCCAATTATGTACTACTGTAAGTTCAAATGTGTCACTAGTTTTTCAAGGCACATAGAAGTGGTGCAAAGCATCACCGACCCCCTCCTTGACCCCCTGCAGTTTGCCTACAGAGCCAACAGGTCTGTAGATGATGCAGTCAACCTAGCCCTTCACTTCATCCTCCGGCACCTGGACTCCACAGGAACCTACGCCAGGATCCTGTTTGTGGATTTCAGCTCTGCCTTCAACACCATCGTCCCAGTTCTGCTACAGGAGAAGCTCTCCCAGCTGAGTGTGCCCGACTCCACCTGCAGGTGGATCACTGACTTCCTGTCTGACAGGAAGCAGCGCGTGAGGCTGGGGAAGCACGTCTCTGACTCCCTGACCATCAGCACCGGTTCCCCCCAAGGCTGTGTTCTCTCTCCTCTGCTCTTCTCCCTGTACACCAACAGCTGCACCTCCAGTCACCAGTCTGTCAAGCTTCTGAAGTTTGCGGACGACACCACCCTGATCGGACTCTTCTCTGATGGTGACGAGTCCGCGTACAGATGGGAAGTGGACCATCTGTTGGACTGGTGCAGCCAGAACAACCTTGAGCTCAACGCTCTAAAGACAGTGGAGATGGTTGTGGACTTCAGGCAGAACCCAGCCCCACCTGCCCCCATCACCCTCTGTGACTCCACAATTGACACTGTGGAATCTTTCCGCTTCCTGGGAACCATCATCTCCCAGGATCTCAAGTGGGAGCCAAACATCAGCTCCCTCATCAAGAAAGCCCAGCAGAGGATGTTCTTCCTGCGGCAGCTGAAGAAATTCAACCTGCCAAAGACTATGATGGTGCACTTCTACACAGCCATCATTGAGTCCATCCTCACCTCCTCCATCACCATCTGGTATGCCGCTGCTACAGCCAAGGATAAGGGCAGGCTGCAGCATGTCATTCGGTCTGCTGAGAAGGTGATTGGCTGCAGTCTACTGTCGCTCCAGGAACTATACACCTCCAGGACCCTGAAGCGGGCAGGGAAGATTCTGGCTGATCCCTCCCACCCCGGTCACAGACTCTTTGAGACTCTCCCCTCTGGCAGGAGGCTGCGGTCCATCCGGACCAAAACCTCACGCCACAAGAACAGTTTTTTCCCATCTGCCACCAGCCTGGTTAACAAAGTCCGGAAACCACCCTGACACTCTCCCTTTCCCCCACACCCCCCCTTTTTTTGCTGACAGGACACTTGTAACTGTAACTCTATGTGTTACATTAACGCTCAGCATGGACTCCTGCTTTACTTGCACTGCCATACTTGCACAATGATCACCTGCACTGTTGTATTGCTCTTGCATCTTATACTGCTCTATATTTACTCTCACTCACTTAAAACTGTGCACATATATTTATATTATATTGTAGATATGTTTATACTGTTTAATTTGTACTGTATTGCACCGACTACGCCAAAACAAATTCCTTGTATGTCCAAAAACGTACTTGGCAATAAAGCTTTTCTGATTCTGATTCTGATTCTGACGTCTTTTATGACAACATGTCTCCATGAGGGGACTGTTTAGCAGGTCTCCCTGTGGTCCTGCGTGCTCCATAATCAGCAAGGGCATTTCTCTTTTGCGAGTTTGGCATTGTTCCACAGTCATGTTTCTGATGCTTCATGTCTGTCGTCTTGTTGGGCCCTCTTTATTTCAAAGTGAATGTAATGCCTCAGTCCCTGAAAAAAAAAGACACTCAGGGAGTGAAAGAGGGAGTGAGAACCCTCCAAGGTCACTTTTAGTGTCTTTCCAGCTTTTTGGAGCTGCTGAGTTTTTGACAAGCTGGAGACAGGTTCAATTTCTCAGACTGTCGGGAGCTCCCTGTTTTTTTTAAACACCTCTGAGACAGATATAAGCCATAGGAAGATGTTTCCTGACTTTCCCGTATTATCTGAGGGGCATTCTTTTCTCCAGCCTTATCTGCTGTGGATGGACTGTTAGGCCGGGCAGATAGAGCAAAGCTTTCCAAAATACTGTAGATCTGGAATGGTCTGTTTTTCCACATGTCTCTGCCCCTAAGTGATTGGTAATTCCCACTGAATGTCAGCTTGACAGACAATGCTCTTCTGCTTCATAGCAAAGCAGGAGGGGATAAGAAAAAGAGGAGTGATTGATCTGAGCTGCCGGTGGTGTTGCACAAGGAACTTTCTTTGACCACCTCCTCAATCAAAAGTGCAGAAAGAGTCCACTGGTGTCTTCCAGGTGTGATGAAGATTTGAGTAAAAGAGCTTTGATATGACAGATTGTGGATATCTTCATCGGGCCCTCCTGACTCGAAGCTTGGATGCGGCTTTTATTGTTTTGTAGAACAATCCACTGAGGGGAAGGGTACCATGTCAGAACTGTTTTAAAGTTACTGACAGCAAAAAGAGAGAGATGGGAACTTCAAAGAGAGCAACTTCAAGTAATTGACTGACCAAAACAATCTCAGCCTCCTGTTTGCAAATTAATGATGAGCTAATTACCTGGTGAGTTTATTATCTCATAGATAAAAGTCCCAAAACGAGTTAATTCCCCTTGAAGGCATTTAGATAACTCTACAACTCCTCGATTTGTAATGACGGATTAATATTAAGAGGATGCAACAGAGAAAAGAAAACCTGATAAAGAGTTGAAATCAGCAACAAGGAGTTGAGTTGTTGCAACATGCAGGATTCCAGCTGTCCTCTCTTTGGAATGATCTTAGCTAGAGTTGTCCCCACTGAAGTAGAAGAAGAGGCTCAGTTGGGGGCCTTTGATGTACTACTCGGTTATTACATGGATGATCTCCTTTGCGCCGCTATTATACATCCAACACAATATATCTTGAGACAGCTCCCATCCTTCAAACAACTACAAATCTAGACTGCATCCAGTCAGCTGGAAAGAGTGGAGAAACAAGTGAGACACAAAGATAACTGAGGAGTATTTACAACAATGCAACACGACACGTTTGTGTGATTTCTTTAGAGGTTCGATCGTTTTATGCTTGGATTATATGTAAGTCATTCCTTAGAGTACTCTATCTCTGACATTTTACTTGATTTCCATTATTGGAGCATGTAAAACAGCAGCTGCTGTGAGAGTAAACAGAATGTTACAAAGGAAGAGCAAGTCATTTTCATGTTCAACCCTGTTCAGCTCTTACAGTGTAGGAGTTCTGGTGTGTGTGTGTGTGTGTGTGTGTGTGTGTGTGTGTGTGTGTGTGTGTGTGTGCGTGCGTGCGTGCGTGCGTGTGTGTGTGTGTGTGTGTGTGTGTGTGTGTGTGTGTGTGTGTGTGTGGACTCTGTAGGTCATGCCTGCTTAGTTTCCTGAGTCAAAGTAAATACAGTGACTCTTAAAACTCCACACGCCCAGGATAAAAAGCCGGGTTTTCATGACTTCAGAACTTTTCCTAGTTATAATGTGTAATATACAAAGGAAAATTCAAATAAAAAACAAATTTGTTATTGAATTCTATACTGGTAGAAAGCCTGTTTATGTCCCATTTGCTTAAATCCTCTCTGCCAACTCTCTCGTTCAAAATGACTCTTGCTAGGTGTTGTTTATTGGATTGGATGATTGCAGTTTGAAGAAATGAGACAAATTATAAATTCACCTATTTATTAGTTTAACAATCAAAAGCCTCAGTAATGTGTGGGAGAACCGCACACAACCAAAACAACCTGGCACCACCTTTTAATGCTGGTCACCGGCTTGATCACACACTGCTGTGGGGTGGCATCCCAGTCCTCAACTAGCATTTCTAGCAGGTCAGCCAGTTGGTATGTCCAAACATTTCCACAAGTGTTCAGTGGAGTTGAGGTCAGGGCAGCAGGTAGGCCATTATGATGAAAATGTTTTGTGAAAGAAGCTTCCCTTTAAATCCTACTGTATGGAAGGTGAGCATCAACACCTTGGTGGATAGAGTTTTGTCTCAGACTGTGGAGATTTCCACTGGTTGTAGAATCTCAACTTGATATTTATGATGACAAGCTTTGTTTTTCCAATCAAATTCCACCTTACGCAATCACACTGCCTCCACCAAAAGTTGTTTGGTTTTGGCAGAGGATTTGGCAACTTTGTGCAAGCTATACCCTACTTTGCTGCTTAACCCACAAATGGATTTTACATATAAATGTAACACCATTTTACAGCAAAAAACAAGCTTCCCAACAGCATAAGCCTCACTGACAAAAGAATTTCAACAAAGAAATAATTCATCAAACATATTTCAGTACTTGATGTGCTATATAAAAAATGCACAATAACCTGGTCCCATAACTGCCCCCCATAAGTTGATACCTAGGTAAAATACCTTTCAATTTAATTGTAGTATTCCTACCGGTACATAATTAGCAGGTTTGTACTTCCTGGGTACAAACCTGCTAATTACTGTGAATACGATGCATCTGGAACAAAGTTCAGCTGTCATAATAGGATATCATTGGCATTTGTTCATTTGCGTCCTTTGACCAAAGCCACAGACAGGTTACAAAGGATCAAAAAGATTTAAGCGCACAAAGGTACGAGTCAGAAGATGATCACAAGTAAAATCAATGGCATTTAAACCGTGGTACAGTGAAGAATGTCATCAATAATTGAAAAAAATATGGCAAAGCATTGGGAATACAGAAACTGGATGGTTTTCCAAAACTGATGAAAAGACAAGTCAGAAACTAGTCAGGGACTTTGGGAAGAGAACGACAACAATACTAACGAACCTGTAGGCATGTCTGTCAACTTCTGGTTGTGTTCCACATGTGACAACAATCTCTCCTGTATTCTCCACATGTCTGGTCTAAAGAGTAGGGTTGCCAAACAGAATCATTTTCTTCCAAAGATAACACCCAGGCCTGGCTAAAACCTTATCAAAATTTTGTGAAGGAACGTATTATGGTTTAATAACATCCAACTTTAACTTCTGGGCCACAGTTCCAAAAGATGCACCTTGAACAAACAACACTTGTGGCAGCATCATCTTCTGTGGCTACTTTTCTTCTGATGGAACCGGAGTTCTTCTAAAGGATGAAGTGATAGGACAGTACCAAATAGTTCAGTGCTAAAACTTCAGGGGTCTCAAAGAAAATTGAATATAAAGAGGAATTTCATTCTTCAGCATCAAACTAATTTCAAACACACATCCAAAGAAAAAAATTAAGTTTTGAAATGGCCTAACCAAACTCCAGAACAAAATAAATTATAGAAAAGATGTGAAGTCACCTGAAGAGGGCTGTGGATAACAGATGTCCTTATAATCTAATAGAATTGGAGACGTTTTGCAAGGCAGACTGGGCAAATAAAGTTGATCTGAATGCTGACTGACTCCTGCCAAGGTTATTGCAGCGTTTTTTGCCTCACATGTTTCCTTTTCTGTTGAATTGTACAAGATATAAGTCGCATTAAAATGGGGAGAAAAGTTTTGAATTGATTTGTCATGGTCTCATTTTCTTACATTACTTTTTCATAGTTCTGTACATGACAAACATTAGAAAACATTATAAAATATAAAAACTGTGAGCATTTCACAATTGTAAATTTAGCAGACTATATAAATAAATCCCTGTTAACAAATGCTATCAGGCATATATGGGCTGGTTGTTGCTTTATATTTCATCATAGCACAGGTGTAGCCTAATAAGCCAACATGACAGGGTCATCTCGAAGGTTCTCTGTCTGTAACTCTGGAAAATAAAAAATCAGAACACTAAGAAGTTGAATTTGAAAAGTTTTCACTCTGCCCTGGCATGTCCCTCCGTGGCTCTGAGGGGTCAGTGGGTGCAGAAGGCTGGGCTTCATATTTAGTGTTGTGTCTTCGTCATTCCTCGGAGAGGCGGGCTGCGGCGCACAGAGCCGCTGCCACTCACAAACAGCAGAGCTGTGCCAGCTGGGAAACACATGGCTCGGTTTTTGCTGCTCGGCTCTTGTCTATAGGAGGTTCCCCCTCTGCTTATGTGGAATCTCTGAAACTGCGCGGAAACCCACAGTGGAAAAGGGGAGTAGCAGTTTACGCAAGGGGAGGCTATTTTTTCTTCGGCTGACGTGGAGGGAGCGCAGGCTGGACTGCTGGACTGTGGGCACCGCTCCGCTGTGTCGCTGAGCCGGGGAGGAGAGGACACAGGCAGCGCTGACCTTATAAAACCCCTTCTTTTTCTTCTACCAGAGCTCACTCTGGTGGGCTCATCTGTGAAACCAACTACCTCTCACTCAGAGATGACTGCTGTGAATGATCCACCGGCTCTCTGTAATTTCTCCGCCGCCCGCCCTTAGAATAAAAAGAGGCTAGCTGTGAAACAACTCAGCACCGTCAGTGTTGTCTAACAGCTGGGATTTGCACTTTAACATGTCTTGACGTGGAGGGCACGATATAAAGATGATGACAGTGAGTATCTGTTCATTTAGACTACTTTATGTTGTGACTTTTCTGGCCGATAAGGGTAAATAGGTTGGGGTCAGTTCTATCACTGCTATAGTCGGTGATACAGGGCGTTCTAGTCAGCGCTGCTGCCGGGTTCCTCCTGGGACTTTTGGGAAACATTACATCATTTGACTAAAGGATATGCATGATTGTGCATATTTAGGAAACATTTTAGTTTTCTCATTTTTAAATGAAATTAATATTAAAATAAACTGTTAGTTATAGCTGCTAAATAACAGAGGTGCATGTGTCGAATGCCTCTTGGAGTGAGCTCTATGTAAAATCAGCCTGGGCGTATGCGATGGTGCCCCTTTAAAACCATCTAGAGGAGGACTTATTTGTGAGCGTAGTATTCTTTCTCATTGCAAATAAACCCCCCCCCAACCCCCCCCCCCCCCCCCCCCCCCCCCCCCCCCACACCCTACCATTATTAATAAAAAGAAAACACCGACCCGGCTGTAGGGTTCATAACAGTGCAGCTGTCAATTTGCATGTATTTTATTGGCCGACTGTGTACAGTCTGCGTGCGCCTCGGTTAATCCCTCAGCGGATCAAGCTCTGCAGCCCCTTGCAGCCTGGCGTCTCGCAGCGTCTATCTAGGCTCTCTATATATAAACTGCTCACTTTAAATGATTGCATTATTTGAGTCATGTGACCTCGGCGTGTTGACGCGATAGCAGCTGTGTTTGAGAGCGACGACGCTGCGAATATTGGTGGAAATAATGCTTAAAGGAACGTAAAGGATCGGTGACCGAGATTTAAAGCGCGATTATAGAACCGAACAGGGCGAGAAAAGCCAACTATGATAGGCCAGGTCTCACACCACTGGTGCTGGTGACCATACTGCTCCAAGCAGCGCGCCTGATGAGCGCGTCGGTAAGGTTCCACTCTCTACCTTTTTATATACACATACAGGTACTCACTGAGGCTAAATCCCATTTCCTAGGATAATCTCCATGCATGCACCAGGTCAAAAAAAAAAAACCCACTTATTTCAGGAATTGGTTAAAGAGACAGTTCAGATTTGTTGGAGTAAGGTTCTGTATTATTAGTAATAATTCCCTTACCTGCAATATAAATGTGTCTTATGCCAGTGAGCTTGTATAAGATTTTATAAAATATCAGAGTGGTCCAATGCTAACAGCTATTTGGACAGAACCCCTACTTTAGCTCATTTTCAAGATTAAAACGACTTAAACAAACATAATTTATAAACTTGACATGAGACTTGAGGGAAGTACTATATTGGTGGATATTAACTGTCAACATTTTCACAAGAGTTGTGTATAAATTCGTTGCTGTTTTTTCGTAGTTTTTTTGTTGTTTTTTTTTTTGTGACGAACAACAGTGGCATCACTATGGTAAAATTAGGTTGCCTGTTGCAAAATTAAAAAGTTTTCTCCACTCCTAGAGTTGACTGTCGAGTGGCGGCTGATGTAAGCAGACTGATATTTGGGCCTCTTGTGATGTCATCGACCGAAACACACACAAAGCAGAATTAGCAGCTTTTTTATTTAGTGAGCTTTTTTGAAAATACTCTATTTTGTCAAATCTGGCTGCTCTAACAGAGGTCGTTTAGCTAAGACGTTTAATATCTACTATTATATTGTAGCATTTTCAGTTTGAGTCTTTTTAAATATCTAAAATGAGCAGGTTTCTCTGACTGCCACTTATCCTGACATGATGGCCTCTAGTAAAGACTGTGCAACAGCAAGTCAGAATTGGCAGGTCAGACCTAGAAAACCAAAACCGGTAAATGTTTTATCAGTGTATCTCTTTTCTCAAGTCTGGAAAAATATGGGAAAAAAAGAAAATTAACTGTTTTAGATGATTGTCATTATCTAAAAGATACAAATTTGAATTTATGAAAAATATGTTTTAAAATGTACATAGATAATACACATTATTATTGGGGTGCCAAAAGCAGAAATATATATTTTTGTCCAAGTCTACAATTGTATCAGTTATTAAGCTGACAGGCCATTTGTTTTGCCTCTGGACCCTATCTGTTTTTTTCAATGTTTTACAAGAAGATCAATGATAACTTGACAACATACAGTTACATAGGTAACAGTAGCTTGCTGGCACTTTCGTGGTAAATTGTGATTTTTGTGGACATTTGTTAGGCTCATCTCTGCAGCGTCTTCGGTTCTGTTCCCTTTTACTTGTTTCATACAGAAATGCAGGTTCCTCTGAGTGGCTTTATGTTTCCACATCCCATCAGCACTTTTCAGATGGACTCTAAGATCCTGAGTCATATTGCTTTCCCTCAACAGACATATTTCCTGGACTTCCTTTGCCATAAACAGCTGTGTGGGGCTAACTCAATATGAGCTTATTGAGAGTAGTACATTTCTCCTCCTCCATTAGGTCCTGCATGAGAAGCAGAGCAGGTTCCAGTCCTCTTGGTCTACACCAGCATTTAGCAATCTTTATAATTAATTAGTTTGCAGAGCAGCTCATAATGTGCTCACAGAGGAATGTGTTGTTAATTTGTCTTTTCCCCAAGAGAAATTTGGGTGTGCTTTGCTTTTTATTAGGTATTAAATGTGTTGAGACACTCTGATGAAGATGCACTGCCCTGGAAGGGAAAAAAAAGGAATAATGCAACAAGCAATGGCTCGGGTTTGGTAGAGATTTGTAGACGGTTGTAAACAACAGGGACATTTTCATTAGTTGTGCAACAATTAGTCAAGTGGTGCAACACAGACAAGGTCAGAGAACAGTTCTAGACTCACCTGTTCACGCCACAGTTTGCTGCGCATCAACATCTTTTCAACACTCACTCCAACTGCTCATAAGACCCTGTTTAGTTCATGTGCTGCTGTGCAGATGTAGCAGTAGGCAGTGGGGTGTTATTCTGACATGTTAAACCACACAGACCCCTCCCTTGCTTTGCGCATATGTGTCAAATGTTGCACAATGTCTAGGCACACAACTATGTATTTAGAAACACAGAGTTACAGATTAATTACATTATTCAGAAGCAAATGTTAGCGATAGTCAAAATACCATAGTTTCACAGTATTGTTTAAAACAAAGATAAAAAAAAAACAGAAAAGCAACAATTATTTCTACTGGTTCTAAACTAATGTAACATTGTTTTTCATAGTTATAAAAAAAGTATCTAAAAGATTTGTTTATTCCGGTTTGAATTCATAGACTTAAGCAAATATTTTGTATTAACACCTAGTAGTTTTGAAGTGCTTATTGCACAAAACAAAATACAGTCTTTCTGTTGTGGGGAGGGATAGTGTTGCATTCCCCTAAGCCCAATACAGCTAGAGAAAGTTCTGGTAACTTTTAAAAATTTGAAACCATGAGAACAGTATGAAGGGATTATTTTCTTGTGGTTTTGAAACAGCAACTTTTTAAAGTTTTTGGTATACCTTGATACTGAAAACCTTGCCTAATTACTGCCATCACAGATGACTATTCTAGATGAGGACTGAAGAAGTATGAAAACAAAAGGCCTGAGAAGAGACCTTCTGCATCCAACAAAAAAAGCTGTATGAGACACAGTTTTGGCTAAAATAGAAAGGGAAAGGTGGAGGAAATCTTCCTTGAGATAAATACAGGTTTGACTCCCTGACTCATATAGTGTATGGAACAGACTATTTGTGCTAATAACCAGCCTGCACTCAGATGTTTAATACACATGTGACTTGTAGCTTGCAAACTCTAGCTTTAAAACAGTGTTGGCTTAATGAAAGTGATGGGTGGGGCTCTTAGTTTCCTCACCATGACTATCCCTATTTTCATGACCAGGATTTCCCAAATTTCTGAACTTGTATTTATTGTAAGTTGGAAAAGTGAGTAGCGTTTTCTTTACCCAGCCAGTCAGCAATGTGCAGCAACAGGGGCAACCTTGTGTTACTCTAGGCTTCATACAGCCTGAGAAAACAGTTTTGAATAAAAACATAATTAGAAAAGTAAAAATATGAAAATGATGGAAACAACAAATTTACAGAATTTAAGGCAAAACATTAATAAAATTGCATTAAAAAATAAACATGTAAAAAAACTATACTAACTAAAATCCAACTCAATCAATTATCAATAAAAGGCAGAATAAAAGATTTACATATTTCTTTCAGAGCAGTTTTAAGAAGATACCTGAAAATATGAAAAGATGAAGTAGTGTCTGAAGATGGATGATATTTTGAAGCTTTCAAGATATAGCACAAAAACAAAATAAGTTTTAACCCTGGGATCATTTAACACCTTTTGTTCAGTTTGATTTGGTACCATAAATACTAATATGATATGACAAAAGGTTTGAGATATAATTGCGTAAATTACCTGACAAAGCTTCCTGGATTAAACAGCAACATATTTCCAAACGCAGACACTCAGGTCTATTAAGCTGGATATGCCTAAGTAAGAGTGTGTGGCTTCAGTTGTTGGGGTAGAAGGAGACAAGCTTCTGTAAAACTGCAGGAGGAAGGAAGTTCCTACAGGTCAGGAAATGCTTTGTGGTTGCTTGTCTAAAACCACAATACTTTTGTGACTAATCTAAACTTCCCTAAATTCTCCTTTCATGTTCCTCTCCCCTTTGCCTTTCCTTTTCAGGCTAGCTCTACTGTTTATTTTATTATATGTTCGAATGTTTAGGCATTTGCATTTCATTATCATCCTCAGCTTCATTCTTTGTTTCCAATCTTCTTTTTTACTGCAGGATTATCGGGAGGATGGCATGGACCTGGGGAGCGATGCATCTAGTCGCTCCAGCTCAGAGTCCAACTCCAACAAGGTTACACCCTGCTCCCCTTCTATTGACCTGGCCAATCTGGAGGACTACAAATCCTCACCCTCCCCAGATTTGGGCACTCTAGACGACTATGAGGAAGATGAGGACTACCAAGAGTACAAGAAGAAGGTGATAGAGGAGTGGGAGAGCGAGTACGGAGAGGACCAAACCTCCCCACGGCCCCCTGGTCAAGAAGATGGCAGAGGGGACGTTGTGAGCAGCAGCGGCCTCGACGACGGCTACAGGAAGGCGGTGAACGCTCGCAGCCTCGCCGATGAATTCCAGGATGTGAAGACCGTCCCGCCCCTGCCGGCCCCTGGGGGACGCACTGCCAGTTCTGTGGCGTCTGTCCCGGATGAACTGAAACAGAATGGGAATCTGATTCTGCCCCGGAGCAACAAGCTTCACTCCCTTAGCCCGGCTGAGGGAGGATCAGAAACTCCTAAACCTATCCACCGCAGCTCCAATCAGGGCAGAGGGAGCCGCAGCAGTGGCAGGGGTGGTGGTGGTGGAGGAGGAGGAGGAGGAGATGGTGGAGGAGGAGAAAGTGGAGGGACATGTGGTCTGATGCGGGGGTACAGAGAGGAGGAGGAAAGTGTAGAGGAGGAACCCCTTCCCACAATGGATTGGGCAGCCCTGGAAAGACACCTGGCTGGTCTGCAGTGCAGAGAGCAAGAGAACCAAAACCTGAACCAGAACCACAACATAGGCAAGACCAACTACACCTCGGTGAGTCTGCATCAGTTTACATGTCGTTCTTGCAACTTGCTGTGCTGAGCTTCTCTGCTTATGCATGTTAAAGGTCATATCTCTCATAATACACTCATTGGCAGGTTTAATCCAGCAGTCATCCATGTCAGATGGACCCTGGAAACACAGGGTTAGGTCAGCTGGAGTAAAGAAGAGGGATTAGTAGGCTAATGTAGTGCTAAGCTATGTGACCCATGCATCTATTACCATGATGATCAGGACAGTCTAACACAGCTGGAAGGAAGTGGAGGCAGCAAACATAAAGTGGATAGTTAGTTAATTTCATTCGAAAGAATGCTGATTCAGGAAGCTCTTTGAGTTTTGATCTAAGATCTAAGAAATCTTAGATCAAAGTCCTGAATTTATGGCACCCCGACTCATAATTCTGAATAGTCGATAGCTGTCGAAAGTCTTACACTTGAGTTTGGTTGCTGACCTAATACAATTAATGTGTAACCCAGTTTATAGAGTTGTGTATGCTCTTTGTTGTTGCCATGTGATACTTCCACCAGAAGAGGTCAGTGTTGCATCTACATTGTGGAGCTGCAGGCATGCTAATACATCCCGAGAAGCTCCAGCTGGATATTTATTAACATGGCAGCTCAAATTTTAACTCTACCTCACACCCATAGTTTAACTGTTGGTCTGAGATTTCAAAAGGGTGTAGCTTTAAAATGTGCAGAGAGGAGCAGGGGAACATTGTTCACTTCCGAGGAGGTTTGGAAAACCAACAGTGGGTAAATGTTTGCTTGAAAGAAGCCAGAATGATGTTCTCCCCCACCTTCTCCTCCATTGATATGCGAGCACCAAGACCTTTTCCCCATTGCACACACACAATGGCTGTGACCCGGGCTATTGTGGCTGTGTTGTGTGTGTTGTTTGTCTGTCCTGGTGTACCAAAGTCCCCCACTCCTCCTCCCTATGTCTCTATGAGGCACGTCAGGAATGCAACAGGACATGTGGGGGGAAGAAAGAAAAGAAGGGAGGCAAGGAAAGGGCAGGAATGAGGAGCGGGCATGTTCAGAGCCGTTATGGCTCGTGTGTTTGTGTCAGTGCTCATTACCTGCTGTCCATCTTGAACAAGAAGATCACCCCCTGCTGTGCTTTAGATGGGGGAAGTCTGCCCACTCTCACCCACTCCCCTCCCTTCCTTCAGGCAGTGGGATGTGATAAAACTGACCTCAATGGAAAAAAGCTATACCTTTTGGAAGTCCACGCTTATAAGGGAGAATTGTGAACCATGCAATGGTTAAGATTGTTAAAAAATATATAATTTAGGAAGTATTTCCTTTTGAGATACACCTATCAGGCTTTTCATGTCCAATAACAATCAGGACTTTGCTTTAAGGTCTTACATACTTTAAAGACACATTAAAGAGAAAGAAAATGTGCTGCAGTTTTTTTTTATGGAGGTAGTAGTTTTGAATAAAAAAGAAAATGAAAGAATTACAAGATTACTCCTAATTGTGCATCAAAGCACATGTCCTTAACCTTTATCTGATTTTTCCTAAATTAGAAAAAGTTTGTTAAATTACATGATGCTGGTTGTTTTGTTAACTGAGATTTCTATGCCCCAACATGATGATTAAGTTGGCTGTAAATATAAAAGTATGAATCAGGGCAATTTAAGTGCTTTCTTGCATCAATGTTCTTTCTATTTTTCTCTTCCATAATTGCAAAAATCTCCACTGTATTATCATATGTTAAACAGAGATTAATTTAATCACAGTTTGTGATCTGTGATCCTGTTTATTTAAAATAAAAGAAATAGAACTATTGGTGCTTTGTTTTATGTTCTAAACTAGGCCTAGTATTAGAACCACCAGTTTAAAACCCTGATTTAAGAGGTTCCACAGCCCTTTTTGATTTTTTTAATGTATATTTATTTTAACTGATCAATAAATGATGATGATGAGTTATGACTCAGCATGATGAATTTCATGATGAGTTGGGTGTTTTTTTGTTTGTTTGTTTGGGCACCTTCAAGATAAAGGGCAACATCTAAAGTCCCATTTATGCTCCCTTTATGCACGTAAGTAGGTTGACCAGTGTCTTAAGTTGTCACTAACCGCACGCTTTCAGTTACGTTAGCATGGCTGTTAGGCACTATATCCACTAGACGGCTGTTATAAGTTAGCTTCCATATTTAGACGAAGGTTTCAGCCAACATCAAACCTGGTGACAGCGAAGGAAATCTTGATAATGTGAATTCTCAGAAAGAGAACTGAAAATAGGCACCGCAATAGGTAGAGTTGGTGTGCGCTGCCATTTATTACTACATGGAATGTGGAATTTTCGGCCATTTTTGTCATTGTCGTTGCTGCTATTACACTGATTACTGGTCATATTGTTCCAGTTCCTGTGTTCGGATATGCAACCAAAAGGTCACTGATGACAATATGAATCGGGACTGTAACAAATGGCAGCGAAGGGCGGAACAGAGCGGAGACGGATGCTGTGTAAATGTGGGACGCCGAAGTGAACGCAGAAGACGAACAGAAGGCTCCATCCAGATGCGTCCATGTATTTAACGTTGATAATAAGAAGGCCTTGAATATAAATACCTGCATAAATACTTAGATTTATCAAATATTCCGATTTTTGTTTTTTTGATAACGCAAATTTTCCATACTTAATTTAATTCCCCATCTTTTCAAAACCTGGAAAATATAGATCTAGATCTATGATCTGATATCTGGCTGATTGATTGGTGATCTTTAATTCTGACCTTAGCAGAGAGCAGACATTCAGAAAAAAATGAAAAAGACCGAACATATAAAATGTTTCCCTTTAGCTCTACATTCATGGTCTTGGGCTTGCTTCCATGGTACTTAGGAGACATATTACATTACAAGTTGAACTGCCCAGTAATTAAACAGCTGAAACTGCAACAGAGAGCTAATGCTTAGTAAAACAAATAAATTTTTCCAATTTGTGTTTAGTGTTAAGAAGCAGTGATTGTTCTATGACCAGCATGTGGTACAGTGTGCACCCAGTAGTGAATGGCATCATCGTATCATGGAGTTTAGACGAAAATTCAGAATGAAAGACTCACCTTCACCGTCTCCACCTTCCAATGACTCTTCTGTGCGTCTCCTGGCCTTCCAATCAGCATCATGTCCGTCTGATTCTCCATCCAATCACCTTCCGATGCCTTGCTTTTAAAGGACCTTCAGCTGTGTTCATCCTCGCCTGTCAGCTGAGCTCATCCCTCCTCCACCATCTTCCTTCACATCTACTCCTGGCTTCCTCGCCCCCTGGCCACCAATCCACCACCAGTGTCAGATCAGGGGGAAGACATCTCTAAATCTAAGCCTTACAAATGATCACCTTAGCTCATGTCATTCTCAGCATTCATGTCTTCCTAACAGGGCCGAGCGCTAAATAAATAACCATGTAATTTCACATCATTAAAACGTTTCTAATTGCCATCCCTTTCTTTGTGAGTCTTTTCAGATTGAAATGCTTTTACACAACTTTTACTATTTGTCAAAGAAAAAGAGGCCAAACTTTGAAAAATATAAAAGAAAACCCTTATCAGGTCAACCCTGACAAAGGAGAGTAACTGGTTCATTTTATAAAATGTTTGCAAAGTTAGCTCTGTGTTAGTAACTATTTCCTCTTATACAATATTGTGTCTTTACAGCTGACAATGTCTGGTATGTAAAGAAGACAAATTTGCTTTCAGGTTATTTTTTATTTAAAGGAAATTTGCAACTTCTGGACCCATTTCAAATAAAGTTGACACAGAAATGGCAGAAGAAAAGACAAACTCCTGATTAGAGTTACTGAAAACAGTCACTATTTCTATCCACGGATCTGACCACTATTTTTGTTTATGACCAAATATAAATTCAAGCTTGTAAGCTTGAATAACTGCATTTAATAGTTCATTATGTTACCAACAATGACAGAAAAGCAGATATTCCAAAAATGCATTTTCTGGGGTTTTTTTTGTTAGCAGTTATGAGGCTGTCCTAAATTTGCTGGACACAACAGGCAGCCTGCGACAAAATGGGGAGCTTGGGCTTTCAAAACAACGTTAAATATTTTAGATCCACACATGCTGAGCCAACCAGTGAGACACTGTGTGTTCATGCACAGACGGGTGTGTCTGTCTAAGATGTCGCTGGGGTCCACTGGGATAGGAGCAGTCACACATAAGAAGATCTTATGAAGCATCAGTGCTTAGTTCATTATTTTCCATAATGTCATGATGAAAATTTAACAGTCATATATTTTAGATTCATTGCACACTAACTGAAATATTTCAGGTCTTTTATTGTCTTAATACGGATGATTTTGGCATACAGCTCATGAAAACCCAAAATTCCTATCTCACAAAATTAGCATATCATTAAAAGGGTCTCTAAACGAGCTATGAACCTAATCATCTGAATCGACGAGTTAACTCTAAACACCTGCAAAAGATTCCTGAGGCCTTTAAAACTCCCAGAGAAGCTGGGCTACCTAGAAGCAGCACTGGACTGTTGCTCAGTGGTCCAAAGTACTTTTTTCAGATGAAAGCAAATTCTGCATGTCATTCAGAAATCAAGGTGCCAGAGTCTGGAGGAAGACTGGGGAGAAGGAAATGCCAAAATGCCAGAAGTCCAGTGTCAAGTACCCACAGTCAGTGATGGTCTGGGGTGCCGTGTCAGCTGCTGGTGTTGGTCCACTGTGTTTTATTAAGGGCAGGGTCAATGCAGCTAGCTATCAGGAGATTTTGGAGCACTTCATGCTTCCATCTGCTGAAAAGCTTTATGGAGATGAAGATTTCATTTTTCAGCATGACCTGGCACCTGCTCACAGTGCCAAAACCACTGGTAAATGGTTTACTGACCATGGTATCACTGTGCTCAATTGGCCTGCCAACTCTCCTGACCTGAACCCCATAGAGAATCTGTGGGATATTGTGAAGAGAACGTTGAGAGACTCAAGACCCAACACTCTGGATGAGCTAAAGGCCGCTATCGAAGCATCCTGGGCCTCCATAAGACCTCAGCAGTGCCACAGGCTGATTGCCTCCATGCCACGCCGCATTGAAACAGTCATTTCTGCAAAAGGATTCCCGACCAAGTATTGAGTGCATAACTGTACATGATTATTTGAAGGTTGACGTTTTTTGTATTAAAAACACTTTTCTTTTATTGGTCGGATGAAATATGCTAATTTTGTGAGATAGGAATTTTGGGTTTTCATGAGCTGTATGCCACAATCATCCGTATTAAGACAATAAAAGACCTGAAATATTTCAGTTAGTGTGCAATGAATCTAAAATATATGAATGTTAAATTTTCATCATGACATTATGGAAAATAATGAACTTTATCACAATATGCTAATATTTTGAGAAGGACCTGTATGTTCATTCCAGCTGAATCAATACTTTGCAGAACTACCATTTGCCACAGTTACTATTGCAAGCTTGTCTAGTATATGCCTCTACAAGCTTAGCACATCTAGTGCATAAAATCTCTGCCCACTGTTCTTTACAAAATACCTAAAGCTTAGTCAGATTGGATGGAGATCATCTGTGAACACAAATTTCAAGTTTTGCCACAAATTTGCAAGTTTGGTTTACATCTAGCCTTTAACTGAGCCATTCTAACTCATGAACAGGCTTTGATCCAAACCACTCTACTGTAGCTCTGACTGTATGTTTAGTGTTGGAAAGTGAGCCTTCATTCCATTCTCAAGTCTTTTGTAGCCTTGGACTGCCCTGTATTTAGCTGTATTCATCTTCCCATCAACCCTGACCAGCCCCATCCCTGCTGAAGAAAAGCCTCCCCACAGCACAATGCTGCCACCACCATGTTTCACCATGAAAATGGTGTATTAGGGGGGGTTTGTAGTGTTGGTTTTCCTCCACACAGAGCTTTGAATGGTGGCCAAAAAATCAACTTTTGTTTTCTTCTGACCTCCTTCCACATGTTTGCTGTATCACCTACATGGCTTGTGGCTAACTCTAAAAAAGACCTAACAGTAAGCAACAATGGCTTTGTTCAGATCCCTGTCCCCAAGTTATGGATCTCTATAGCTCCTCCAGAGTTACCATGGGTCACTTGGCTACTTCTCTATCTTTTGCTCTTATTGGTCAGTCAATTTGGTCGAACAGCTATGCCTTAGGTTTACAATTGATGGATTGCTCTGTGATTTTTTTTTTTTTAACCTGGGAGAATGTTTTGGACCTAACCCTTTTTTAATCCTTCATAGTAGCAACAGGGGTTTTATTTTCTCATTAAAAAGTTAATTATGAAAGACTTAAGTTATCCTGCATTTTGTTTGAATCCCCATTCAGTTCTGTATGACTGAAGCAGGTGTGTTTAGTCAGGGTGTGTTTCCCTAGGTACTGTACAGTCAGTACATGCAGTTAGTGCGTGTAGAGGCACGGTGACCCGCTCTTAACCAGTTTCTAATGAGCTATGGAGACACATGGACAGAGAGTTCCACAGGGACTTAAAGTACACCCAGGTTAGGATAACCTCTCCCCTTTCAATTAGACCTTCGCTAATGAATAGCAAATAATAATATTTTTCTTCCTGTTCAGCCTTCAGGTAAAGAAAAGAAAACTGACAGAGACAGTCTGCTTGTTCAGTATGGGTGTCAATTCTCAGAAATGTGTTTATTATATATTTTCTAAGCGATATATTGCAGAGGCATCAAAACCTATGCCTACAGGCTGCATCAGAGTTCACACACGCAGACATACACATGCGGTTTGAAAAAAACACCCCTTGGGCAGACTGTGGTTGTAAAGATAGTGTCTCTGCTGAGACCTGTAGCACTAAATCTGCTCAAAATGTGAAGAGAAGAAAACCTCTGTCACTCAGACACTTGTTTACTGAACATGCTGGAACATTTACACCTCATGCCACATGGAGCTCTGAGAAAAATGTGTAGCTTGATACAGACTGAAAACCCATTATTCAGTGATATACATCAGAGGTTTGATTAAACCAATTTCACCATTATTCCAGGGTTCCTAGACACACATAATTTTGTACCTTGGATCCCAGGTCTGAATTCCTTCTGCTGCCCAACACCAACAAAAAAGTTTCATTTAAATGTTGGATTGGATGCTTCTTAAATAGTTACATGAACACAATATAATTTATAACAATAACTAGCACCACCTATTTGAATTAAATGGACTTGAAACTATTTTAATTGTCTCTTTATACCCTTCAAAGTGCTGCATACCATTCTGGATGGATACTTTTCAATAAATTGTTTCTATGTTTTCAAGTAATTCCTTTATTTTTCATATTCAACTGTAAAGGGTGCAGGAAAATAAAAAGTTTTACCAGGTCTTTGAAAATAATTAAGTTTGACGTCATTTTTTTATCTAATGCTTGTGTTAGAAATTTAATTCAAAACTCACACAGATTTAATGAAAAACATCTTTGTCAGGCTGCATTACAAGCAGTAAATGATTCTTATTTTATTTGAGGTTCACCCAAAGAGATTTTTTCCAAACTAGTGTTGACGCAATAAGAACTGCCAAAAGCTAGCGTTAATTATACAGAAGGATGTCGCGATCAGCATGCCAGTCTTATTCTTCATCATAGTTAATCAAACAGTGCCATTTCTATAATTGACAACTCAACAGCTTGAGGTTTCAGACACTGCAGTCTCAGGTTTTCTTGCCAATAACTGATATTTTTTCCAACCGCAGTTTCAGCTGGACAGCCAAAAGCCCCTTTCACAAAACACTTTAGAGGGGGATTAAGAGTGGAGTAAGAAGTTCAGATATTTGCTCTGCCAACAACAGGCTATATTATTCTACTCCAGTAGAGGGTTAACTAGATTAGGAAACCTAGAATAAAGATATAAAAACGCTCCATCTAAAATGCACGTAGCTTCATCCTTTGTTTCTAAAGCTATGTATCAAATCATACAGCTATATTCTTCAATAAACCCATGTAAACCTTTGTTTTCCTTGAACGTCATAATAGGGTTAGGGGTTGTTTAGTGTCAGCCTCACCCACAGCAAGCAGGTCACATGACAAAGACAGATGGGAAGAAACTGCAGCCAATACAGTCTCTTTTTTCACTGTAAAAATGTGTGTAAAGTGACATAGATTATTTAGAAATCAGATCTGTGAGATCACCAAAATAACATGCATGTCCCAAAATAGACTTTTTTAAGCATCGGGTACAAAAACATGCAAAACAGGAGCTTGAGGAGTATGGCTAACAAAATCACAGACGACAAAAGGAATCAATTGCTGAGTTTCGCCAGGCATTTAAAAATGCCTTGGTCAGCGGGTCAATCCTATATTTGGTCTCAGATTAACATCCATACTAATAAAACATGCTTCTTGTAGGAGTATAGACTGCTAAGTTATCTGATAAAAAAAACATTTGCAGTGCATATTTTCCCATTTTCAGCTCTCACTTGAAGGAAAACCGAACTATGTAAAAGCAAAGTGTTTAGGATTACTAAATAAACCATAAAATAAGAGAGAGCCTATCTAAACTGTAGAAGTGTGCAGTGCTATGCCACAGAAAAGCACTCAGGGGCTTTGGAAAATAAAAGCAGAAAAGCTCTTTATGGGCATGTTCAGCTGCTGAACTGTATCGGCAAGCCTCCACTAGCAACGTAACTACTGCTTTCACCCAGGACTTACTGTAGACTGTGCCACGTAAGGAAAAAATACCGCAGTTGGAGACAGAAAAAATTGCAGGGTTGAAAGCCTTGAATACATGTTGTAGGGATATGAATAGGTCCAAGCAGAATGAAGGGGTCATGAAAGAGTTGGACTGTGGGAGCAGGGAAGTTTAAAGCAGCTGTATTAAAGGAGTGAGATGGGATCAGAGCAGTTGTAATGGTCTGTCAGTACAGAGTAATAAACAGTTTAGATGTACACAGCGGATGCTTGAGAGGGTGGAGCTTCAGCCAGGTGCGGCGAGCTCCTTCTGAGGCTTTTCTGTCTAATTCAGACCCATCTCCCCCTGTGTGTGTGTGTGTGTGTGTGTGTGTGTGTGTGTGTGTGTGTGTGTGTGTGTGTGTGTGTGTGTGTGTGACACCAGCTGAAACACGCCCGACTCACTGCACGCCAGAGCTTAAACACATACAAACTCTGCAGCAGACTTAGCTCCTGTGTCTCCTGTTGCTTCAAACACACAAGCTCACTCTCAGCTCTCCACATCAGATGAAAGGATATATTTCTTCTGAGGTATCCTGACTCCCTGCCAGTTTTAGCACAACTTATTTATTTGTTTTCTATTTTTTTTTCTTCTGTGGAATATTTTTTATCTCAGTTTAACCTTGGATTCCTCACAGCAAATTGGGCATTTAACTCAGGTAAAGACCCAGCTTCTTTACTAGAACAAAGATGTCAGAGAGTAAATGTTCAGGCAGAGTTAGGCAAGTCTTTTGGCAAAAAGCTTTATATTTAGTTATAGCTCAGGGCACTACATTCTTCTGCTGTGACATGTGTCTCGAGCTTGTATGTAATTGGAATCATACAATAGTTTTACTTAGAGAGGAACAAGGTTAAGCCAGCTGTACTTATGAATGTCAGTCTTGTTGTTTCACTTCACAGCTATTTTGAATATTCGCGTACCTTAAGGGGTGATAAATTTGTGTGCTGCACTAAGCTGAGCTCAAAGAGGTATCCACAAGGAAGACAGGCTGATTAAAAGCTGTACTTTTTTTCCAGATAAAAATACAAATTTGAACATATAAAAGAATAAATTATCAAAGAGACGACTGGAACCAAAAAGCTGATCGTACAGGTTGGCTTTTTTGTGGAAGAATAATATAAACAGCAGAAGTAAAGCATTACAACATGCTACCTTAAATGGATAAATCTTAACCGCCAATCAAGCAATCTTTGTTTTGCCCCTGTTGACCCAACATACCCAGTAACTCGAATGTGCCAAAGGATTTTCTTAGATCATTAACACATTAGCTGTTGCAGAGTATGTGTTAGTCAGAGGACGTTTCCAATGTCACACTACCTGTAGATGTACACATCCTACTAACAGCATTAACAATGTGACTTACAATTGCACTGAGGTAATGTTAACACATTTTGATTACTGAAGTTATCAGAAAGCAGTGTCTGTCAAGGTCTTTTTAAATTAGCTTATGAGTTGTGGATTTGATTGAGAACTGTGAAACCTTTTTCTGTTACATCATATTCCAACCTTAATGGATTTTTTGCATTTTTTCTTTTTTAGTATAAATTGCATAATATTTTTTAATAAAATGGTAAATAGTAGATCGACAGAACTTATATATTGCTTTTCCAATCATAGCAACCACTCAAAGTACTTTAAACTAGAGCCACATTTACCCAATCGCATTGACAAACGTGCACACATTCGTACACTGATACAAAGATTGGTTGGCAACAAACTTCATTGGATAAGCTTAAAAAGTAAATAATATGACTTCCCTTAAAAGGGACATATTATGCTTTCAAATCCTTCCTTTTCACACTTAAATCATTCAGTTGTGGTCTATATAAAGTGGAACTCCAATGCATTAGTCTGAACTCCTTGTTATTGTAGCTCCACAGACCCCTCTTGTAACCCTGTTCTGACGTGCGTCTGAGAGCAACTGGTTTTGGTGCCGTCTCTTTAAATGCTACTGAGGCGCTTCACACCCTAATCCCCAACAGGTCAAAGAGAGCTTCACTTTGACCTGTTCAGTTAACGACGCCGAAACAAGACAAAAATGGCAAAAATAATGCTACTCCTACCAAAACAATGACCAGGATGTCATATCAATACACAATAAAATCATGTCTAAAATAAAGTTTGTTGTCATTTTAGCGATATTTGCAGCTTACCGCTTTGCTGTGTCCGTTGTTTTCATAGACAGAAGGAACTGACCCCTTAATCAGATGAAGTCCTACAGCAACACCTTCTTGATATTGGTGGAGGTTGCTGAAGAACTTGACCATGAAGTGGGGGAATAGGAATTTCCCCAGTGACGTGGGTAGATTTTCATGAAAAATGTAATTTAACCAGGCACTTTGAAGAGGTTCTGATGCTGGTGATAGTGTAATGAACTGTGTGAATTAATACACCCAACAATGGAACATATCCTCTTTCAGCATAGGCATACTTGAGCTTGGACTACAAAATACCATTGAGAAAGAAATATAGCGGATACTCGAAATTGATGAGCCGAAGGTTCATGACCTTATTTAGCTGTTCCGCAGCAGAAACTGTGATGTAGCAGTTGAAAAAACATAATAGAGGATGGAGAAAACTGAACGGACAGAAAAAATGACACAAACAGAATATAAAGATACCAATGCAGCACTTGGAAAGACTAAATTAAACTTTTCTGTACAGACACCAAGTACACAACAAAATGTATTTAAGGGCTAAAAAAGTGGATTTTGCTATGATATGTCCCCTTTAATGTTACATAGGCCACAGAAAAAACTTTTGTGGTTAGAAATCCCAGCTAATTTACACCTTTTTAAAAATGTATTCACATTATAGCCAAAAAAGTTCTATGTATTTTATTGGGATTTTATGTGGTAGAGCTATACAAAGTAGCAAATAATTATGAATGGAAGAAGAATTATACATGGCTCTTAACATGTGTTTCAAAGAAAAACAAGGTAGACCAAGGAACAAGGGAGACAGGTCAGTGATAAACTTCTAGTGAAGTTCAAACCAAGGTTAGTTTAAGAAGAGCATTAATCAGAGAAGCAGAGGCCTATGGTAATGGAAAAGCTGCAGGTGGAAGAATCTAATGAAAGAACAACTAATAGCCATGCACTCCACAAGTGATGCACAGTCAGTCAGTCATTTTCTACCGCTTTTCCAAAGTGGGTCGCGGGGAAGCTGGTGCATATCTCCAGCAGTCTATGGGCGAGAGGTGTGGTACACCCTGGACAGGTCGCCAGTCCATCACAGGGCAACAAACCATGTACACCCTCTTTCACACCTAAGGCCAATGTAGAGAGACCATTTGACCTAACAGTAATGTTTTTGGACAGTGGGAGGAAGCCGGAGTACCCTGAGAGAACCTACGCATGCACTGGGAGAACATGCAAACTCCATGCAGCCAGGAGTCGAATGCGGGACTTTCTTGCTGCAAGGCAACAGTGCTTCCAACTGTGTCACCGTGCAGCCCGGGATGCACAATATATCTTAAAAGTAATGACATCTCATTATCACTGTGCGCAATATTAATATTGCGAAGCGCTGTCTCGAATGCAGCGATTGTGGGCTAACGTATTTCAAGTGTCATGTTACACTCAGCCAGTTGGATGGGGTCCCACTGCACTAGATGGTCACACCTGACACAGATAAAGTGTCCAAGATCCTTAAGGTCACAGAGAGTGGTGAAAGAACACTTCATGGAGTGTCCATGTTCTCCCCATGCATGTATGGGTTCTCTCTGGGTATTCCACCTTCCTCCCACCATCCAAAAACATGATTTGTAGGTTAATTCATCTCCTAACCATTAATCCTAACCATTGAACAGTGCAGTCAGTCACTCCTCCCTTATGAGCATGTAGAGACAGTGGACAGTCATTGGCGTTGACTTTGCAGCAATCCCTCATACTGAGCATACATGTAGCGACAGCGGAGAGGAAAAACTCCCTTTTAACAGGAAGAAACCTCCAGCAGAACCAGGCTCAGTGTGAGCGGCCATCTGCCACGACCGACTGGGGGTTTGAGAGAACAGAGCAGAGACACAAAAAGGAAAAGTAATCGTTTCATCTAGAACGAAAGAACAGATAAACTCTGAGCCAGATTTCAAGGTCAGAGTCTGAAAGAAAACACATAGTTAGTCGCAGTAAAAGCTCAGTCAATTGCCATGTCTAGGAGAGAGAAAGCGTTAAACACTGAAAGACAGGGCCATGTGGATCATTGGTAGAGAGTGAACATTAAGTTGTTGCCAGCTTGGACGATGCCCCCCTCCAGAAAGGTGTCACAGGTAGACACAGAGTCAAGCCAGGTGTAGCTAGTAGAAAGAGAAAAGAGAGAGAACATAAAGTTAGAAGCTGAAATAACAGCAAATAATGCAAAATTGGAGAGTAGTGTGAGAATGTAGCGAAGAGGGTGAAAGTGGTCATTATGTCCTCCAGCAGCCTAAGCCTATAGCAGCATAACTACAGAGATGGCTCAGGATAACCTAAGCCACTCTAACTAAAAGCTTTATCAAAAAGGAAAGTTTTAAGCCTAGCCTTAAAAGTAGACAGGGTGTCTGCCTCACGGACTAAAACTGGGAGCTGGTTCCACAGGAGAGGAGCCTGATAACTAAATGATTTGCTTCCCATTCTATTTCTAGAGACTCTAGGAACCACCAGTAATGGTGAGGTAAATCATTAAGGGCTTTATATGTGAGGAGGAGAATTTTAATTTCTATTCTGGATTTAACAGGGAGCCAATGAAGGGAATCTAAAATAGGAGAAATACGATCTCTCTTTAATTTTCATCAGAACTCTTGCTGCAGCATTTTGAATCCCCTGAAGGCTTTTGACTGCATTTTGTGGACATCCTGATATTAAAGAATTACAATAGTCCAGCCTTGAAGTAACAAATGCATGGACTAGTTTTTCAGCGTCACTCCTGGATAGGATATTTCTAATTTTGGCAATGTTCCGGAGGTGAAAGAAGGAAATCCTAGAAACCTGTTTTAATATGGGATTTAAATGACATGTCCTGGTCAAAAGTAACACCAAGGTTTTTTACTTTATTACCGGAGGTCAATTTAATGCCATCCAGGTTAAGTGATTGACTAAGCAGTTTCTTTTTTAAGGACTCCGGTCCAAAGAAGACAACTTCTGTCTTGTCTGAATTTAGAAGCAGAAAATTTAAGGTCATCCAAGTTTTTATATCTTCAAGACATGCTTGTAGTCTATCTACAGGTCCTTCTCAAAATATTAGCATATTGTGATAAGGTTCATTATTTTCCATAATGTCATGATGAAAATTTAACATTCATATATTTTAGATTCATTGCACACTAACTGAAATATTTCAGGTCTTTTATTGTCTTAATACGAATGATTTTGGCATACAGCTCATGAAAACCCAAAATTCTTATCCCACAAAATTAGCAGGGTCTCTAAACGAGCTATGAACCTAATCATCTGAATCAACAAGTTAACTCTAAACACCTGCAAAAGATTCCTGAGGCCTTTAAAACTCCCAGCCTGGTTCATCACTCAAAACCCCAATCATGGGTAAGACTGCCGACCTGACTGCTGTCCAGAAGGCCACTATTGACACCCTCAAGCAAGAGGGTAAGACACAGAAAGACATTTCTGAACGAATAGGCTGTTCCCAGAGTGCTGTATCAAGGCACCTCAGTGGGAAGTCTGTGGGAAGGAAAAAGTGTGGCAGAAAACGCTGCACAACGAGAAGAGGTGACCGGACCCTGAGGAAGATTGTGGAGAAGGGCCAATTCCAGACCTTGGGGGACCTGCGGAAGCAGTGGACTGAGTCTGGAGTAGAAACATCCAGAGCCACCGTGCACAGGCGTGTGCAGGAAATGGGCTACAGGTGCCGCATTCCCCAGGTCAAGCCACTTTTGAACCAGAAACAGCGGCAAAAGCGCCTGACCTGGGCTACAGAGAAGCAGCACTGGACTGTTGCTCAGTGGTCCAAAGTACTTTTTTCAGATGAAAGCAAATTCTGCATGTCATTCAGAAATCAAGGTGCCAGAGTCTGGAGGAAGACTGGGGAGAAGGAAATGCTAAAATGCCAGAAGTCCAGTGTCAAGTACCCACAGTCAGTGATGGTCTAGGGTGCCGTGTCAGCTGCTGGTGTTGGTCCACTGTGTTTTATCAAGGGCAGGATCAATGCAGCTAGCTATCAGGGGATTTTGGAGCACTTCATGCTTCCATCTGCTGAAAAGCTTTATGGAGATGAAGATTTCATTTTTCAGCACGACCTGGCACCTGCTCACAGTGCCAAAACCACTGGTAAATGGTTTACTGACCATGGTATCACTGTGCTCAATTGGCCTGCCAACTCTCCTGACCTGAACCCCATAGAGAATCTGTGGGATATTGTGAAGAGAACGTTGAGAGACTCAAGACCCAACACTGTGGATGAGCTAAAGGCTGCTATCGAAGCATCCTGGGCCTCCATAAGACCTCAGCAGTGCCACAGGCTGATTGCCTCCATGCCACACCGCATTGAAGCAGTCATTTCTGCAAAAGGATTCCCGACCAAGTATTGAGTGCATAACTGTACATGATTATTTGAAGGTTGACGTTTTTTGTATTAAAAACACTTTTCTTTTATTGGTTGGATGAAATATGCTAATTGTGTGAGATAGGAATTTGGGGTTTTCATGAGCTGTATGCCAAAATCATCTGTATTAAGACAATAAAAGACCTGAAATATTTCAGTTAGTGTGCAATGAATCTAAAATATATGAATGTTAAATTTTCATCATGACATTATGGAAAATAATGTGTCACAATATGGACCTGTAATTGGTTGGGCTCATCAGGATTTATGGATAAGTAAAGCTGAGTATCATCAGTGTAACAGTGAAAATTTATCCCATGCTGTCTGATAATTTGACCCATTGGAAGCATATATAGTAAAGAGAATTGGCCCAAGTACTGAACCCTGTGGTACTCCACAATTAACCCTGGAGTTTAAAGATGATTTATAATTTACATGAACAAACTGGAATCTGTCAGACAAATAAGATTTAAACCAGCCTACCGCTGTTCCCCTGATCCCTACAGCATATTCCAGCCTTTCTAAGAGCATATTGTTATCGACTATATCAAATGCAGCACTGAGATCTAACAGAACCAGAACAGACACAAGTCCATTATCTGAGGCCATAAGAATATCATTGTGACTTTCAGCAGAGCTGTTTCAGTGCTATGATGAGCTCTGAAACCTGACTGAAACTCTTCAAACAGGTCATTGCTGTGTAAATGCTCACACATTTGATTAGCAACTATTTTCTCAAGAATTTTAGATAAGAATGGAAGATTGGATATAGGTCTGTAATTTTTCAAGTCATCTCGATCAAGCGAAGGTTTCTTAAGTAAAGGTTTAATTACAGCTAACTTAAAAGCCTGTGGTACATATCCATTTACTAAAGATAGATTAATCATATCTAAAATGGGGCTGTTAATCAGAGGGAACACTTCCTTAAATAATTTGGTTGGGATTGGGTCTAACATACACGTTGAAGGTTTAGATTAAGCTAATATTTCTGATAACTCAGGAAGCTCCACAGGTTCTGCAGTTATTTCCAATGTTGTCTCACTTGCTGAGGATGAAGTAATCATCTTCAGGAGTATGTCAAAGATTTTCTTTTTAATAGATTTGATTAGCAACTATTTTCTCAAGAATTTTAGATAAGAATGAAAGATTGGATATAGGTCATATAAATGACCACTTCGGTCAGAAATACATATCCTAAAGGTGTACATTCAACTGCTGGTTGTCATCCTGGAAGATACACAAAAACCCACCCGAACTCACCCTTCCTTTCATTTAGTCACTTATGATTCACCGGTGTCTGGGAATGGTGGTTGAAATGCACAGTCAACCTTCTCTTCAGTATGTATTTTATCTCTTTTAGCATGGAAGTCAGCTTAGAATCAACTTATCTTTGTCTTAGCCTGTGAATCTTCAACCTCTTTATTTTTTCTCACTCTATTCTCCAGTGGTTAGGCATCCTCCGTCCTTCACTGCAATTCCCACTTCTTCTCCCAGCTAATTGTTTTCTTCCTCTAGCTGTCAGAAGGCTTTGTACCCTCATGTTCTCACACAGCCAAAATACAGCAGGAGACCATTTTCCACACTGCGTCTAACTACCCTTTTTTCCACCCTATGAAAACTATCAAAGAGGGGGCGCAGCCTGTGAGTGGCAGAGCGTGCTGTGGAGGAAATGGGGGTTTGTGTAGCAGGCAGCCTCCAATATTACAGTTTCGTGTAAGTCTGCAAACTACACACTTGGGAGCCCGCTCACGCAAACACACAATTGCACAAGGGCTGGCTATGTAAGCAAAAGCACAACTGAAAGAAATTTTGAAAAGTTTATTTATACAGGGCTGCAAAAACAAAGAGCTAGATCATTTCTGTTTACTGAGCAACGAAGGATTTTAAGCCCCATCACCTGTCCCACGTGTTGCTGGTGGAAGGACTGAGCCATGCTCCACACACAAACACAGAGGCTTGTGTTTGTGTGAATAGTGTTCATTTGGGTGGAGCTGAAACGTAAAACACTGCTTGTCTCTGTTCCTAATTATGGAGTGTGTAATTGGTTGTGTGTAGTTTTTAGCTAAATTTTAGACCATGTCTGTTTATATTGTTCTAATGCACAAAGTATGTTTACCTCAGAGGGAGAGTCTTTAAAGAGTAAAAAAAGGGGGTATTTTTGTCACAATGTCTCTGACTTTGTGTTATCTAAGCTCTAAGCCTGTTCATGTGACTGTGCTTGTGTGTGAGGAATTGTGCCAGGTCATGCAGGGAGCTTCATCTGTTGCTGGAGAGAGCTGAGAACAGAACATTTTCATTTTCCTGCAAAGCCGCAATCCAAGAATATTTTGTTTATTTGACTAGAAAAGGTCTGCAACTCATATTGGTGAATTATTTGATATTTTACCATAGATGAGAACTAATTTTAGTTTTTTACATGTCATAAAACAGTAAGGTAAATAGCAATCCATGTGCTGAATTGATATATTTTCTTTTTAACAATATTATCCAAAGCAGAAAATTTTTAACTTTAAAATTTGATTCGGTTTATTTATATAGTGTTAAATCACAACCCCTCATCTCAAGGCACTATGCAAAAATAAGCCAATTTAATCAAATCATACAGACAGATTCCAAGTCAAGTACATATAATGTACAGTGTGTCATCAAACAATGCAGGCAGATTCAGTTTATATTTCAAATTGTTTAAAAAGTGTTTAGGGAAACCCAGCAGATTGCATTACGTCTCTAACTCGCAGCATCCTCTTCTCCTTCTGCAAGCATGTAGCAACAGTGGACAGTCATTTGCATTGAGTTGTTTGCAGCAGTCCCTCATACCGAGCATGCATGTAGTGTTAGAATTATGATTATTGATTGATTAATCTTTATCAATAATTATAATTAAAATCATAATTTGACAAAATTTATTTCTTAACCAAAATCCTCATTTATGAATCGAGACCAGAGATGTCTTCTGGTGTTGTAATTGTGGCTCAACGCCTTTGATAATTACAACCGTTAAATACTCAGTAATAATGAATAACTATTACCGGAGATGTCACTGTTTAATCGACCGTTTCTGCCGAAATGTGTGGAACTTCAACCTTATCTTGACTGACGAATCACTCTTGCACAAAATAAACACAAAACGCCTTCTCTTTATCTATGTGAATATTTATTAAATCACAGCCCTGACACACTCGTTCTTCCGATTTAATAATCTTCACCTACTCAAACATGCAAAGTTCTACACAAAAGGGGTAAAATATCTAATTAAACAAAATAAAGCAAAACAGCAGTTATGGGATCAAACCAGCAGTTATGGCAAAAATGATAATATGACAAAGAGGTGTGGTGGTGAGTGGAGGTTGGGGCACAGCTCCAACTGTAACTCAGTTATACTCAGTCATAAAACCTCCCCCAACTCTGCGCGGCTGAGCACACAAAGAGTTATAAAACTTTTGGCGGCAAGCTAGTAAGCAGTAAGGTTGAAGACAAAGAAAATGGTGAATTTCACCATGAGGTTATTTTAACAGTCCAGTCTCACAGCGCACCTGCGGTTGCTCTCAGGTGTTCAACAACCCCTCAAGACACACACAAAGCTGGGTAGCGTAGCAGCTTCCAGGCATCCAACACGGCACATCAAAGTTTCAATAAAAAGGTTACATGCACATATCATTCAGAACACATTAGATTAAATAGCAAATCTCATCGCACTAAAACCTCCTGTACCCTGCCCAGACTTTCTAAGAAATAAATAAAAATAAAGGATGGGTTTTACTTGTTGTTGTCTTTCTTCTGAGCGGGGTTGAGAGAGAATGGGATGGAAGTTGGAAATTACTGTGCATCCACAGTTAACTTCAGAAAAAGCTGTCAATCTTCGTCCTCTGGCCTCCTTGGCGAAAGGGAAAATATGATCTGACCATCACAGTCGACTAGGACAAAACAAGGTGGTGATTCGTCTCCTTGAAACTCTTTTTTAGTTATGTGTTAAACTCACGTCTTCGATCGGCAAAGTTAAATTTCTGGCCTTCTTATTCCAGAAACCTCAGTTATGAATTCTTCGTTGGCCAACGAGAGAGAATAAATGAAATCCACTCGGGACTCTTCTCCAGGTGATGCTTCAGATGTTGGTAACCGTGTCACGGTCTCCAGCTGAAGGCGAGTGTTCAAAATGGGCGCCTTCCTATATAGCGTCCTGTGACGTCAGACTTGGGGCGCCCCGTCATATCAGTCGCAATGTTCGACGGGATCTGTAGGAACGGACTGTCCGGGATACAAAATGGCCGAAAACGCCAGGAGGCCTGGTGGCGTCCAGCAACGTGCAAATGGTCCAATATTCAGCAAACAAGTGGTCCAACAGTAGCGACAGTGGAAAGGAAAAATTCTGTTTAACAGGAGGAAACCTCCAGCAGAACCAGGCTCAGTGTGAGCGACCATCTGAAGCACTGATCCAGGAGTACATTTATAGGTTAAAGAAGAGTAAAACGTTAATGCCAGTAGTAGCTCCTTTAGTGGCTTCATTTAGGAGAGAAACACAACTAAGCAGATAAGCTCTGAGCTAGTTTTCAAGTCTATAGGATGGAAAGAAAAATATAAAGTTGCAGTAAAAGCTCAGCCAATAGCTACGTCTAGGAGAGCGACAGCGTTAAACACTGAAAGAAAAGGCCAAGTATATTAATAGAAGAGCATTAGTTTATTGCCTGCAACTCAGCTGATGCACTCCAGGAAGTTGTCACAGCTAAATAGAATGTAGCTTCTAACATGAGCTACTATAACTCTAAAATTTAAAGTTTTAAGCGTAGTTTTATAACGGACTAAAACCGGGAGCTGGTTCCACAGGAGAGGAGCCTGATAACTAAAGGATCTGCCTCCCATTCTACTTCTAGAGACTCTAGGAACCACCAGTAAACCTGCAGTCTGAGAACGAGGTGCTCTGTTAGGAATATATGGATCAATCAGATCTCTGATGTATGATGGAGCTAGATCATTAAGGGTGAGGAGGAGAATTTTAAATTCTATTCTGGATTTAACAGGGAGCCAATGAAGGAAAGCATAAATAAGAAAAATATGATCTCTCTTTTTAATTTTCATCAGAACTCTTGCTGCAGCATTTTGGATCAGCTGAAGGCTTTTAACTGCATTTTGTGGACCTGCTGATAGTAAAGAACTATAGACCAGCATTGGATAAATATAGCTGAGTACAATCAGCATAACAGTAGAAATATTTACATGTTGTTTGGTAGTTTTACCTATTTGAAGCATATACATAGTAAAGAGAACTGGCCCAAGCAGTGAACCCTGTGGTATAATACAAGTAACACTGGAGTGTGAAGAAGATGCATAATTTACATAAACAAACTAGAATCTGTTGGACAAACAAGATTTAAACTAGCCTGTTCATGGCCCCTTGATCCCTACAGCATATTCCAGCCTTTCTATAGAATGTTGTGATCAACTGTATCAAATGCAGCACTACGATCTAACAGGACAAGTACAGACACAAGTCCATTATCTGAGGTATTCAGAATATATATTTTGACTTTCACCAGTGCTGTTTCAGTGCTATGATGGGCTCTGAAACCTGACTGAAACTCTTCAAAACAGATCATTACTGTTGAAATGCTCACACTAATTTATATATAGGAAAGAAAGAATATACATTAGTCTGTAATTTATTAAATCGTCTTGATCAAGAGAAGGTTTCTGTGGTACATATGCTAAGGATAGATTAATCATATCTAAAATGGTAATCAAATGGAACACTTCCTTAAATAATTTGCTTGGGATTGGGTCTAAAATACAAGTTGAAGGTTTAGATGAAGCTAATATTGATTACTCAGAGTTCAACTGGATCAAAACAGTCCAAAAACAGACCAGGGTCCACAGTTACCACCAATACTGCCTCACTGAAGATGAAGTGATCATGTTTGGGTAGTTGCCAATGATTTTATGTTTAATGGAATCAATTTTATTAATGAAGAATCCCATAAAGTCATCATTGCTGGGAGGTGATGGAATTGATGGACAGCTCAACAGAGCTATGGCTATGTGAAAGTTTGTTTGTTTTTTACCTTTATTTAATCAGATAAAACTCCATTCAGATCAAGAGGGGACCAGGTGGACCTGGCCAAGAAAGACATCATTGTAGAGAAGACAGATAGACAACAATAACAAAACAAACGTAAAAAAAATATGTAAAGTGCAAGCAATTTGACAAATAAAGTGGAGGTGTTATTGCTACAGTAACAATTTAAAATAAAATAAAAATAACAATTTAAGATTTAAAACACAGGCACTGTTCGAACGATTTCAGTTGTTGGTTTCCCAAGATAGAGCGAAAGGCTTTCAGTGAAACAAGTTCTGACAGTTTCCATTCAGATTGGAGGATATTCTAAGTAGTACAGTTTGGCAACTGTACTAAAACAAAACATAGGATTGTTCTTATTCTACTCTATCAATGATTAAAAAATAAAAATAGGCTTTTCTATCTTGGTGGAGGGCCTGTTAATACAACAGTAGGCTATTCTTCCAGAGTAAGTAGGATTCGTCTAGATTTGTAGAGCACCATTTTCTCTACAATTTCCTAGCATTGTGCTTGAAAGTACGCTGCTCTGAAACCAGGAAGCCAGCCTACTATGAATAAGTACCTTCTTTTTCAAGGGGGCCACATTGTCTAATGCCACACGCAATAACTAATAATAATAATTTGTGAAAGGGTAGAAATTTAATTACTGCGATTTGCTGTGTTTTTCTGATACTTAAGGGGTTTAAAATACAACAGATTTTTTAAAAGTTCTTATAGCATTGTCTGATAAAGATCTACTACAGTGAAAAATTGTTGCTACTTCTCGCCCAATATTTCGAGGAATGTGAAGATTTAAAGAATTATAAGGAGTTGATTCATTTATACTAACATAATCCACATGCTGCAGCCAGGTTTCAAAATAAAATCAGAACTAACTGATTATTGATTTAACAGTGGAGCTGGCTGTAGTTGTGAATGCTTAGGAAGACCTTTTTCTTCATGCACTCAAAAATTATTTTTACAGCCTGCAGACTGTGAAAGAGGCAGGAAACCAACCAGAGCCAGTTATGTTTCACTTAAAGGTGACCTATTATTGAATAACATGTCTTTCTGCTTTTCTGCACTGGAGCTTAACAAGCTCATAATTGCTAGTGTTTTATCCAGGTAGAGCCTGCAATGGTTGCCTAGCAGACATGCATCTTGTAGACTTCCCACTGTACTGTCAGTATTAGACTGACTGCCATCCACCCCCCCCCCCCCCCCCCCCCCCCCCCACTGCTTGGCACTTAACTGAGGAAGTGGTTAAAATATTCCACTGAGAAATGGGACTCTGCTTCAAGAAGCATGATCAATTCTCACTCATTTCTATTACATAAATCTAATACGTTATTAGTCCTGCTGCGCAGAATATTTTTATGTTTGGTAAAGAAGAACTACATTTCAGCACCAAATGTACCCTATTACCAAAGTCGTTTTCTTCTAATCCAATATTTAATTATATAATATTGCCAGTATACTAACAAAAGAAATCACTTGGTATATTGTGGTTCCAGAATAGCAGATTTTTAACTAATCTTAACTAACCTTTAACTAACCTTTAAATACACTTGAAGTATAATGATAACTTGTCTGACTGTAAATATGCATACATCAAAACTTTTTATACTTAATAGAATAATGTTTTGCTACATATGTCAGAACACATTAACTACAAATCACTGTTTTCTGTGTATTTTCTATTTATTTTCTTGCAGTAATATGTCTTCAACAGTAAAATAGTCCTGTGTTTTTTTTGTTTCTTTAGTTGTTGAGAAGAAAACATTGCATGCAATAAACTATACATTCTAATAGTTGTTGGTAAGGTAAGAAATATTTGATCTTTACATCTTTTATGGTGATTAACAACTAATAGTGTCATCAAACATAACAGAACATTACTTCATTACAGTGGTTATTGTGCAATAATAAATCTTACTTGAGAAAATGCTTACATTTACTTGGGGATTTACAAGTGCAGCTTTTACCCTTAGGTGTCCGAATGTGCCCCTGAAAAGTCAATTTCAGATAGTCTTTCTGTAAGCGATGGAAAAGAGTTGTAACGTTCTTTCAGCCACCTGACTGTCAGTGTGTAGCAAATGAGTAAGGCAGGTATTCTCTACTCTATGTTTTAAACAGCTAGAACTCTGGTCACTTTTGACACTTTTTCTGGCAACAAAAACATGTTGTTTCCATTTTAAAACCTTAATTTTTGAAGAGCTCAGTATTCACTGATATCAGGAACTGGCTCATGCTAGCAGAGCAGTCTGGCCCCGTTGTGACATCTGCTTATTGAGAGAAACATTAGCAGAAGGGATAAAAGCCAGTAGACCCATCTAGAAGTGAAATAAACATTTGTGTTGACAAATTGAGGAAAGAAAACTGTTGGTTGTATTTCCAAATAAAACAATTCATGTACCTAGTACAAAACATTTGTCTAAACGTTAATAGCAAAATTGTACTTCAATAATAATGACCTGGGTAACAATAAGAACAATATGCATTGAGTAATTCTTTATTCTTGTGACGCCAGCGTGCTCATTGTTGTAGGCCTGCCTAATATTAAATATTAGTATGTGATAATAATAATATTTAATATTGATTATTTGTTTAATTTCCCCTAAGCAAAGTCCCATCATATGCCTGGTAAACACTAGGGGGTTATCTTAATGTGATTTTAAATAAACACGTAAATTGAGACATTATTGAGAACAAAAACAGGATAGAAACTTGTTTTATTATAGTGTTAAATCAAATGAGATGCAAACGTCTTATAAGACATTCATTTATTTATAAATGAATGTTTCTAAGTATATAACATTCATTTTGTTGACTTTTATTCTCTTTTTGCATCTAGACCAGTTGCATCAGTGTTGACGCTTGTTCATAATGGCTTTGTCACTGCTCAAGTGTAACTGGTGGTCAGTTTATCATTTTCTTAGCTGGTAAACAAATATAATTGTGTTGTGAGGCTTTCGAAAATGTAAACCAAATGTTAATACAGTCTGGTGGTCCCTACATGCTGAGTCCTCCCACCACAAACTGCAGACATGAAGCCCTCATTAGAGCAGCCTCTGGTGGCTGATCATAGAGGAGTTAACACACACATGCACGCACAAAAACACACACATACACCTCCTGGCCTTCCACATTAGTTCCTGCCTGTCAGAGCGAGCTCATTACTGCTAGAATCTGGCCCTCACACTGAGCCAACCTGCTTTGCTATGCAGTGTTTTTATACTGGCACAAAATGTCAACTTGCTAAAAGCATCTGCGCTCCCTCCTTCCCCACTGAGAGGGGTGGGACAGGAGAATAGGAGGGGGAAGATGGAAAAAAGTGGTAAAAAGGAAAGCAAGTGTAGCTACACTAAAAGGCTAAAGAGAAAAAGAAGAGAAGAAAGGAGGAGTGAATGGCACCAAAGATATAAAACAAAGCTTTTTGTCAGAGAAAAAAGGGATTTTCCATAAATATTTGAACGTATTGATTGCCATCTGTAGCATTACTTCCAGCTCTGTGTGCATCCCACTGTTTACAGTGGAATGAATCACCATGTTTTCCACTTGTAATTATGCATTAGTTATTTCTGCTTGACTCTATAAATAAGCCCTCATTTCTGCTGTAAAGAGAACATAAAAATATGAATTACAGACTTTACAATTTGCACGCAGAGTCTTTTTTTTTGCTAGATGCGAATATTTCCGGAGTTCTTTTAGCATTTCACCGACTAGACAGAGAACTCAAAAAAAGGTCAATATGTGGGAGGCTTTGATTGCTGCCATCTTGCTTGTCTGTCTCCCATTAATAATAGTCTTTGTTCTGTCATCTTTGTGCCAATTTGGGCCACTTATATAATCTTATTTTCTGGCCTTCAAAGTGAACTGGGTGATTTAGGAGCAGCCCAGTGCTTTGGCTGCTTTTTAGCCTTGTTTAGTGTAAATTGAATGATGTCGGTTGCGTCAGTGTCCATTTGTCCTTTGACTCAGATTGTAACCTTGGCATCCTTGTGAAGGTCAGATTGGGGGAAGATGAGGTGGGAGATATCTTTGAACTGACTGCTGCTATGGTGAAAGAGAAGCAGAAGGAGGTTGCTGTGAATTTATTTATTCAAGCGCATCAAAGTTTTTCCACTCCTCACCATGTGTTTGTATTCAAAAGAGAGAAGCAGCAGGCTTTTTTGAGCCTACAGCTTTGAACTCATGAGTACTAAAGTAAGAACGTCATATGTTTGATTCATTCCCACTGTGGTAGATTCCATTTTAATGTTCTGCAGCCATGAAAAAGGACATGGCTGTGTTTGCAACAAACAGCTTTGACAATTTCCAAAGAGAATTTTAGATACTGGTATCCCCATATAACCAGTTGCTGCATTAAAGTGGTTGATTTAAATGAGCGTAGCTTGTCTGAGAATATCCAAAACATGCAAACACCCACAGAGAAACCAAATGTTATGTGATAACATTTAGCAGCAAATTCTTATTCTTAGGCTCAAATCTTTATCAAGTGATGCAGCAGTCAGAGTTTTGTGGCAGCTTTTGAGCTTTATTTTTGTAAAGCTTTGTGCTGCAGATTCCAATATCGCGTTCAAGAACTATGTGTCTGAGAACAATATTCAAATATTTTTCTGGTTGTCTTGGTGTGAGAAGTTATTATTTATTCATGTTAGAAGCAGACACAGGTGGCATACCGCTGCATGTGTGACAGAGCAGCCACTTTAAAACAGGTTGTTTTTAGTTAAAAACAAATACAAAATGATTGAGTTGACATTTTAAATTGTTTAGCATCTCATATTAGCTTGGCCAGATTTACTGAAACACCAGTCTTTATATGTGTTCCTTAGATGTTCTCAAACTTCCACCAAGTCAGGTTTTTCAATTTCCAACTAGGAAAAAATAGTCAGGAAGTCCTTTAAAATAGCTTTTTAACATTGGAAAGTTTGATGTTTCTTACTTACCCCTGTATCACAATCCAATATGGCTGCTGTGGGTTCAGAAAATGTGGCGATAGCATTAATTAACCGTTTATTTTCCCTTTTGACAGTTTGTGTTTCAGTAAGTCATTTACTCAAACAGTACTGTAGAAACTGTTAGTAAATGTAATTCTTTAGTATTTTAATAAATAAAAAGGAAGGAAACAAGCTGCTACTTGGCTGTATATCTAATAACAGTAAGCTTGTCGCTGAGCACAGCCATTAGCATGCCCTGCTGGTTTTCCAACTTGCAACTAGAACATGGTTTAGTTTTGACTAAGTTTTGATGACATTCTCGATCCACGTTTTGACTTCAGTGGTAAATAAGTAGTCAGCACCTCTTGATCTTCACTGTTTTGTTGACTTCAGGTTATACTGGAAGTTTTCAAATTATATGGTCATCTACCTGGCTCTGTCTGCATAGCACCTCTATATAACTGTTTAAAAACAAAATGTTTGTAAATACTTTCAAGTCACTTCTCCTAAGCACCACTAAAGGTAACCCAAGTGTCACCAGTGGCACTTGTAACACTGGGAACCATGGCACTAGAAGTATAGGCCCATAACTCGGAAAGTTCCTAAAGGTTTTCCACATTTTCATGCCTTTCAGCATGTTCCTTAGAAGACAGCAATTAAAAGCTCTACATGATAAAAGAGAGCAACTGTGCTGTACTGTGTTCCTTCCAGTTTTCTTGCAGCCAGAGTAAACCACAGACACATCTAAACTTGACGTTTCCTTTAAAAAGGCGGCTTACATCTTCATGCTTCCTCTAACTTCATTTTAAACGCTTCACTAATACAAAAAAATACCTTAACATTTATGCCCTATGCACATGACAATGCATTAAAAATGCTTTGTTTATCTATTTCTGTTAACCCATCCACATATCAATGTTTTAATTGTCTCTATGCTAAACACACTAGTAGAAATGTTAAAAAGCTGTAATTCCACTGTCAAGCTAGTAGTTGATGCTATGTTCTTTGGAAACGCATGAGCGTACATACAAACATTCCCTGCTAAAAAAACAGAAAAAACAGGGTAGAAACTGAGCACTTTGTTAGAGAATCTTCATTATATTCAGAAGAGTCACCAGCGCAAACAGTACTCTGCAATCCGCCGTTGTTATTGTTGAAATTTTCTTCTTCTGTGGGTTTTGAACTGGTCGGCATTCAATATGCTGTGCGCATGCGCATTAATTTTAACTGATTGCAGTCATACTGCAAATGAGCCAAGGCTTCCTCTTACAGGATGATTCTATTTTTACAGAGTAAATAAAACGGAGACCGGAATAATATCAAATCCCTACCATTGTCAGAGAAAACATACAACCTTTGTGGTTTCTCGAACAGTAGACAGGAAACAAAACTTTTCCGTTTTCACTTAGAAAACACAGGGCCTTGGTCTTCATTAAATGTCAGCATCCACACCAGAAAGTATTGTTTTCAGCTCTGATCCAGAAAGGTGTTCAAGAAGTGCTTTAACTATGTTTTTGAAGCTAAGAATTTGCCGATCTTGGAGCATCTCTCTTTGACATTTTTTTATGGCCGAACGTTCAAAGCAAAGTAAGTTTATTACAGCTGCCTATATTTTATTGAGTCAGCCTTGCCTCTTCTAATGTCTTGTGTTTGTATAAACATCTTCACACGCTACCATCTACAGTAAACTAAAAAGAATCTTTTGAATTGCTGTTCCTCCTTTTCTCTACACTTAAATAAGCTTACTTGTAACATTGAATAAGCTTAAGACGGCTTTCATGAGGCCAAGTTGGTATCGTTCAACACAGAAGATTTTATCCTCCAGTGCCAGAAGATAGGCACTGTTCCAGGCTGCCCCAGCTGGCAGCCAAGCTGAAGGCTAAGCCATGGCCAACCATGTGCAGGCCTGAGCTGAGAGAGATCAGAGAGCGAGGCAGCTCATCGATCTACTTCCAGGTCATTAAACCCAAGAGTGGCCTTATTGGGAAAAGCAGCATCACCCATGAGAGATCAATATGGGATAGAGAGGTTTGGCGAGAGAGAGAGAGAGAGAGAGAGAGAGAGAGATGGGTGAAATATCAGAGATTGTGTGCAACTCAGTAAATGACAAATGTGAAAACTGGAAACAGATAATTGCATCAGAATGCAATATTTTTCTAATTTTATTGTATTTAATTAGAGTTTCAATGCGAAACAAAACGAGGACCATGTTAAACACTAATTTGTCTATGTAAATTAGGTCCAGTGTCAGATCTAATGTAAATATATTTTTAGACTTATTTTAGCCCAATTCCAGCACAAATGTATGCCTATCTTTTTTCTACCTTAATACAACCGTATCCCTCATATGTTACAGAGCTGTGACTCATGCTGAAGTAACATTGATCTTGACATCTGAATGCTGTAAAATTCCTGTGGGATGAAGGGTACAAATATGGACTAATTTTTCTTCAGTCGATGCCAGTTTTTAAATCATGACAATGTGTCATCCACATCTTCCAAGAACAGTCTACATTAGTTTGCCCAAGACAATATCATAAGAAAAATTAAATGCTGATTATTTCAGCCTTTCTCAATTTTGTATGTTTGTAGTTTTGGTCTTTTTGTTATCAAAACAGCTGGAAATGAAAAGGAATGTTTTGCACGTCTCATTGTATCCGCCTTGAGGCCATTTTATATCTGCTTTAAGGCTGATAGTTTAGGATTCTTTTCTATAATTTACATACATTTTACTCTAAGGCTATGTGGTAATTTGACTTCAGTAAAAATATCTACCAAGCCAGAGGACATTCAAAACTATTTTAGTTTCATTAGAGTTTATGAGTCAGTTGACCCAAATGGGGATCATAACCACAAACAATAGAATTAGAATCTAAATCTATTTCTTTATATCTATCACTTTATATATTTTAAATATTTATCAAAATACTTAATCACCATAAGAAATAAACTACTATGGTAAAGTTCGTTCGTTCATCGTCTTCCGCTTATCCAGGACCGGGTCGCGGGGGCAGCAGACTCAGCAGAGACGCCCAGACGTCCCTCTCCCCAGGAGGTCTCCAGCTCCTCCAGGGGGAGCCCAAGGCGTTCCCAGGCCAGCCGAGAGACATAGTCCCTCCAGCGTGTCCTGGGCCGTCCCCTGGGCCTCCTCCCGGTGGGACGTGCCTGGAACACCTCCCGAGGAAGGCATCCAGGAGGCATCCGGTATAGATGCCCGAGCCACCTCAACTGGCTCCTCTCGATGTGGAGGAGCAGCGGCTCTACTCCGAGCTCCTCCCGGATGGCCGAGCTCCTCACCCTATCTCTAAGGGAGTGCCCGGCCACCCTACGGAGGAAGCTCATTTCAGCCGCTTGTATCCGTGATCTCGTTCTTTTGGTCATGACCCAAAGTTCATGGCCATAGGTGAAGGTAGGAAACGTAGACCGACCAGTAAATTGAGAGCTTTGCTTTTCGGCTCAGCTCTCTCTTCACCACAATGGACCGGCACAGTGCCCCCATTACTGTGGCAGCCGCACCGATCCGTCTGTCGATCTCCCGCTCCATTCTTCCCTCACTCGTGAACAAGACCCCGAGATACTTAAACTCCTCCACTTGAGGCAGGAACTCTGGTACTATGGTAAAGTACAAAACAAAAATCAACAAAGGAAACTGCAGACACTGTACCAGAGATTTAAAGTCCTGCTTTACTTATAGTTTTATAAGAAAGACAGTGAATTGTTTTTTTAAATCTCAAGAATTCCCTGACTAACAATCACTTTAGATTAAACTCCCAGTAAAAATATATAAGACCTTGAAGTCCGTCCTGACCAAGATTTATCTTCTAATTCTCACTTTAACCATGTCTCTAAACCAGATTCTTTTATCTACACAACATTTAGTATGCCGTCCCTTAGATTATTATTATGTTTATGTGGTTGTTAGGGTAGTTTCCTAAAAACAGCTGGTCTCAAACTCTCCAGCCAGAGTATTGACTGGTGTAACATTAAAGGGTAAAAATCTTCACGTTGGCCTCCCAGCCTTGGCTGCCTGTAAAGTTTAGAGGTACTCCTGCTAATGAAGTCTTCAATGGCCAAGTCGTGTCTGATATTGAGAATTTCATCAATTTGTCCAATTTGTTGATACACAGATGGAGTGTAGCTTGATTTAGAGGATGATATTAAGGTACATGTCAACAGTTTGTGTTTGAGTCATCCTTCAAACCAGGCATAAGAGCTTTCTGGTGTGGCTTAGTCAAAAATTGAATAATGCCACCATACATCAGTGTCATCATAAATACATTTTTAAATTATTAGAGGTTCAAACTGCACTGATTCCCTGTCTCTATAAGGCTTTGACCTGCCAATACTGATTTCTCTTTTAATATAAAAAGATATAATTGTCATGAAGTTTGGTAGAGATGGACCCAAATGCTGAGAAGAGCACGGCAAACTCATGTTGAAGATGAAGATTTATTTCATTAAAAACAACAGCTTTTATTTTTATTATTATTTGTATCCATCCACCCATTGTCATTGCTGTACAAGTTTAGCCTTCTTGTTATCTGCTGAAAGTCTTGCTCTCTCTCCCTCACTCTAAGCCTAAATGAACTGCAGATGTCTCTCAACATACCTAAGAAAATAGAGTTTCCTTTGTTTTCTTCTTACATCTATGTTCTTCCTCCTTTATTGTTAGATATGTCACTCATACTGAGAATGGCTATCTTCTTCCATCAGCAACAACATCCACACTGAACAGTGTTGCTTTTATCATGATCTGGTAGCACTTAGGTTATGGTGCTTTTACTGATTGGAAAAGGGATTTTTGATATTTTTGACTGGCCAGTCAACCTCTCTGGTGTCTCCAGGGCACTCTTTGTATTTCTGTAGAAGTACTGTAGCTTGAAATGTTTATTTGGTACACAAAGAAAAAAACAACAACAACATGGATTTAGCTCACTAATGAAAACATGACAGGAGGGAGTAATGAATAGATGGAGAAGAGAGGAATTATCTGAGTAGGTTGGCTTGTATGTGGATTATAGACCAGCCATCTGCCACCAAGGGATTATAACCTTACAAGGCAAAAACAATGAAGAGCAGCTACACAATCAATGCATTTTCAATCATGATCTGTAATTTCAAAGTGAGATGCAAAGAAAACAGAAATATACATCTGAAATAGGTGAGAGGGGCATCTATGGTTATGAAACATCTGTAGTTTTTAATGTATAAATCAATGAGCAACAGATAAAAAAGCAAAACTTTAGAGATGTCCTATGATTCGACACCTGCTTTGGCATTTTTACAGACTTGCTGATAAAAATGTAAACTTCTGTCCCTACCCCTGTTATAGTTTTACTTTGATGATGATTTGTGCTGGACGTGAGGATAATGGTTAAAGGTTGAGGAATGCCACTTTTCTGCCCTTCATCTCCTCTCTTTCTCTGGCATAACTCCACATGAAACGGCGGAACGATATCCTAGCCCTGACCTAACCCACCCCCACCATTCCCATCTCCACAGTCCCCTCTCCCCACAGGCCAGCTCCGCTTACACTGCTCAACACAACTCCTCCCTCTTTCCAGTCCAAAGCAAAGAGAGAAAAAAGCAGGCTCTCACTTCTATCTCCTCTCTCTCTCTAAGCCTCTCTCCCATTCTCTCACCCCTCCTCCTCCTGTCCCTCGCGCCCCTCCCTTTTTTCAGTGTTGGGGAAGCAGCGATCAGACCCTAGCCTTTTTTTCTGTTCTTTAAATCCAGAACAGAAAACAAGCAGCGATTCAGACTTATGCACAAGACTTGCCTGACTCACAACTGGGCACAAGCCTTGGTCGAGACTTTTTACCCCCCCCTGTCAGTTTGGATCTGAGACTGAGTGGGATCTCTCCCCCTCCCTTTGGAATACCGCTGCAGGGCTGGGAATTTCATCCCAGTCCGGCTCCTGCTCCTTCCAGTTCAGCCAGCCCCGCTCTAGGATGCTGTGAAGGATGGTCCACCAGGAAAACTGTTCTTACCAGGTAGCCCTCAGAAAAATGTTGCTGTAAATTAGATGTTTTCTTAGGATTCAATTTATGCAGACAATTGTTTTAGTTATACTTTTGTGTGAGTAAATATTTGTGCCTCAATACATCTGTAAGCTTTGAATGCAACATTTCAACTGGGTTTTTGTTACACGTGTGTGTGTCTCTGCAGAGACAGTGTGGGAGTATTTCTTTTGCCTTGTGTGGTTACGTGATTGTGCTGTGAATCCTATGTCTGGATGGTTGCTAAGAGAGCACTTGACTCATGGGAATAATGTCTTACCTCCCATTCACATCGTCCTCCATACACCCTCATAAGCTTGGGCACGATGCCGGCATGCCACTCCAACTTTTTTGTGTGTAAAAACTCTGCCTTCTTTTTTTTTTTTTTTTTTTTTAATATTCCCTAATGTGGCCAGTTCACATATTTCAAGGACCAGTAAAGAAAACGTAGGATTTAAATGTGAATGGCTGCTTGGAAGGCTTCGCTGGTGTGTCCAATTCTGTTGGTACATCTTCCATTATTTCTAACAGAAAACTGGGAAAAGTGGAGCATTCTACATCCCAGCTGGTTATTCATAAAGGCAAGAAAAATCTGCATTGCAGTGGAGATAAAAAGTGGGAACGAGCAGAGAGGTGGATGAAAGGCAAGAAAATGAGCTGAATATGCCTGGGGAAGAAGTAACAGAGAAGGAAGATGGAGCTTCTTTGATGTGGGAGAGTTTCAGAGAGACAAATGTGTGTTCAGTGTTTCATCAACATGAAACATGAAACTTCGAGACAAGCAGTCTAAATTATTTAACTTTGAGGTGCACCAATCACGCGTTTTGTAGAGCTGTGGCCTGTAGATACCGATTTTAAGACATACAGATACTTTTGTATATTGTATATACAAGTGGATAATTTTACTTTTTAACAAAATTTAACAATGCGAGTTTGGGCTTTGGACACCCCTCTAAATGTAAAAGTTCACCGTACCACAAAATATGAAACCTTTACACATATTTCTGTTCAGTATAAATTATATCTTTGAGGAACTTAATATTTGTTCATATAAATGCTCTTATTCACCTCTGTTAAATCATTAAACGATGTATTCATTTATTGTAACTACGAAGGAGGCTTAGGAAGCCCTGCTTTGACTGGTCATTAATTATCTGCATTAGGACTACAGGCGACATCACATTGTGCGTATTAGAGAGAGCAGTCACCATTACACAGCTCTGCAGTTAAACTAACAGATTTCACTATTATTAAAAAACAAAAACAACTTGGTGACAGAGTTGACAGTTCGTGCTGCCGTTAGCATCTTTTATTAACATTTAGCACAAAAAGGACATTTAACACAGTTAATGTGGTTAGCATTACTAACCGCTTTCCCTATATGTATTCCCAGTATAGAATATAGACCCTTACCTTAAGAAATCCAAGAAGGCTGCCAAGCTTTCCAAATCCTGCTTGTTTCACAACATCTAGAGCTGGACAGTTAAAAAAGAGTAACTTTTTTGTTATACGTTTAGCTCCTGGTAACTGCCTATAGCTTCCTCTCTGTTTGAAAGCAACCTGTATAGCTTTCATGCTTCTGTAGAATAGTTATTTTTCACAAGCCATTTTTACCTTTTGTGCTTCCTCTAACGTCATTTTTGAAGACCTCAGTAATACTGAATATAGCTAACTCTCCAGCCACAGTCAAAACTCTGACTAAAAATTTTTACTTTCTGCAGTAAGTTCTTCCAAATTAAAGAGAGTTGTTGTCAGTGTCCTGGTAGCACTTATGCATGATACAACCACTAATCAGAAAAAAAATAGATTTTTAGTTTATGGCAGAGCAGAAAATTGGCCAATTGGCAGAATGAAGATTTAGGTTGTTGTAGATTAAGTTACTGTTTTACCAGTTGACAAATAATCACAAAGTCAACACCCAGAAATAGGATATTATAGGATCAGTACTGCAATGATCTCAATGTGCATCCTCTTATCAGAAGTGTGGATTTGAGCTTGTGTGTGTTAGGAAGAAGCTATGTTGCCGGATAATTATTTCCTGCCATGTTCTGTGGTAGATAAAGGCTTGGCAGAGTGATAGAAAAATGGTAGGATTGAAGAGAAAAAGAGCAGCAGATAACCAATGTTCAAAGCGACTGGATAGTGGAGATGGCAGATGAAACGGGCAGATGAAGCAGTTACAGGAAATTCATCCACAAACCCCAAACGAAAAGGGTGCAAAACAAGAAATGTCCAACTCTTTGAGGGATCTACTGTAAAAGATGATAATAAGGATAAAAACATATCATCAAGATCAGTTCAATATGCCAGAAGAAAATGCTTGAAGACGTCAGGAAAAATATATCATTTTGTGCTGAATGCGTGGGTGGGAATGTAAAAGAAAAATGGAGCTAATAAGAGAAGGCATGAGGGCGGTGACAGGAACAGAGGGTTCAGGCTCTGATAACAGCTACTCTCTGGAGACCCCTCAATTAGACTGGTATCCTGGCAACCAGGCCAGACAGCGCCCCTCGCTTATGTATAAAACACATAGCTGCCGAGGGGCTGGAGAGATGCAAAGGGCAATGACAGAATACAGAAGAGGGAATTAGAGTAATGAAGAGCTACAATGGTCAAGACGTAATTAGATAAAGTGGAGAATGAAGGAGGTCGTAGAAGCTGTTCTAGCTGTTTGTATCTCTGAGTGTCTCCTGGGACAGCCCATGTCTGAAAGGAGTCTCTGTTTTAAATCTCTGTATTGTTCCTTTCTGTCCTGGTTTAAATAAGGTGTGGTTCTATATTTGTTTTTCTCTAGGCTTTGATCCTTTGAAGAAAAGAGCAAATAAGATGCAAAAAAGTACACGGAAAATGTCCCTGTTTTAGCGGCCTATGTTTTTTGAAACACTCCGTGTCAAAAAGCATTAGTCAGACCAGCTGGGAAAGGCCAGTAAAGCAATGGTATGACCATTGATTTTGCTGCTTAAGAATAAACTAGAAATTCATCATTGGAACATGATAATAAGAGATCTGCTGGATCTGTTTCACTTAATTAAGCACAGAAGTGGGCAAAAAGTAGGTTGCTAGTGTCTGACATCTCAGTTTTCATCAAACAAAACATAAGATCCTCACAGAGCACTTTTGTTGATGTTGACAAGCTCATGCAGTGTGATGGATAGGGCTGAGGGAGTTTTTCAGTATGACTCTAAGGTCTAGCATGATGAATAATAAACTAAGAGAAGCAGACGATGAAGATCATGTAAGAAAAATAGTGCTTAAGGGCCTATATTTGACGTTTTTTGTTATTTATCTTAATTTTGAGTTACTTTTAACAGAATATTTTGGAGATATTAATGCAGTTGTTGGACTGAGATAGTGTTTCACCTTATTACATTATTATATTTATAATTTCTTACAGACAAGTTTATTGATTTAGAGTTCTTTTCTTTAGTGAATTGCAGAAACAACTGTAGATGTTGCTCTGCTTTGGAAACATATATACTGTCTGTTCTCTGGCAGACAGATAGGCATCAGCCAATGTGGGACTCTCAGGGAATGATAAGCTTAAGTAACAACACCACTTTTGTATTATTGTATGTACCTAAATGTTTCAAACAAAAATGTATAACACTAACTAATAGTTGGTTTTTGTTTTTTTGTTTTTTTGGAAACAAGAATTATTCCAAATGCTGCTAAAATAATATAACAAATTGATTATTATGGGTATGATCATGTTATCTGTAACATTTATGTATTCTTATTTGGATTTAAATAAATTTAAGCAAAATATAGAATAAACAGCTGGGAAATTTAAAGTTTCCCAATCCCCTTTTACCATTCCACTCTTCACTGATGACATTTGGAGTCTTAACAAGGTGATACTAGCCGGTTAATCAGTTGGGCTATCTGCACAGGTATCTAGGCTGGAGTCAGCTGCTTCACCACAATATAGTAATTAACAGCCCTACCTCAATAAGAGTATTACCTTTTCACACTATGAAGACATGTGCTCTGGGTGACCAGATTCACATTCAGCAGCCTTGTTTCAGTCAGTTGGCTGGCGGTGTGCAGCAAGGGTTGGATGAGGGACGGTGCTGCATCAACTTAACAGTTTTTACAGCATTTCAGTAGGAAGACTTTAAACATGGGAGTGATATGTAGAATCGTTTTTGAAGATTCAAAACCGGAACGATTTAAAACCTTGGTATATCTTGATGCCTTAAATTAGACAATGTCTATACTTAGTTCTATACTTAGTTACATCCCACAAAATGGTTTATTCACGAGTAAGATTACTTTGTTACATGGTCGTGCTATTTTTTATGCAGTCGGTTTGCTAAAATAAAAGAGACACACTTTGCGATGTAAGAGCAAAGATACTGCTTCACAAGACATCGAATGGGCTTTAAAATGAGACTATGAAGACAAAAAATGAGACTATGACCATTGGTGGGCTCTGGTTGGCCCAGTCAGTACGAACCTCACCTGAAATGTTTGATATAGTTCTGTTCATTTCCCACTGGCATTAGAAATTGTAGTTGGTATATTCGTGATTATTAGTTCCGAATCTACAGTTCTTAACTCAAAGAATGTGAACAATATATACCCACATTTTGAAAACTACTCATACTGGATTGCATTAATTTCTTGAATGTCCACAGATGGTCCTTCATTCCACTGTGATGTATAACATTTTTTACATTGCTACATATATTCTTTGTCCTAATATTACACAATTTGCTGGAACCGCCTTCAAACGCTGGCCTCTGTGTGAGTTACAGGCCTGTCCACGATGGGCCACCCTGTTCTCCTTTCACAGCCCAATTTGTTTGAAACACAGAGCATCACCATGGAGAGATACTCACCAGACTGCTTGGGCAGCAGCCCCAGTTCTTTCCCCCTTCCTGCTAAAATAAGCTCAGATGAGTGTCTGTGCCTTTTCTTTCATATATTTTAACATATAGATATTCAGAAGCAGCGTGCTGAAAGCTAGCAGCTTGCTTGCAAGAACAGAGTAGGGGTGGGTTTTAATTGTGTTTGGTATGGTTTAACTGATATGCTCACATTGTTACAGCTACATCGACTCCTAACCTTCAACCACCCTTTTGGAGAAAACCAAACTATTCTGATGCTCAAAGTATGAGACATAGGTCAGTTCTCACAAACATACGTAGCTGCAGACGTACACAAAGGCACACTAATAACGCCACAGGCCCTGGATCGGAGGCTTACCGGAGGTGCCAGGAACCCTCTCCCACAGTCACCCTCTGTTCACTTGGAACAATAAACCGTTCTGTGTGTGAAATCAGTTTGATTCTCACTCTCTCTCAGCTGACCAAGCAACCAGGGCATCATTGAGACCACCACACCAAACCTGAGCGTGTTTGTGTCTCAGATATGCAGCTGAAAGCATCCACTGACGTGTTTGCCCTTGATCTGTGATCCTGCTAAGGCTTGTGTGCAAAAATTATGCGCATGAGTGTTTGAAGATTCCCGTAAATTCTCCTTATGCATGTACACGGAGAACTTCTTCCTGCCGGCCGCCTTTGTATCAGTGGTGACTTCATCTCCACCATGAAGTCAGCCTCAGTAATGAAACAGAAAAACGAGTGGGGATGATTCTGCCCCACCCAAGCTTCTCACACTCACAGAAAACACTGGTTTCATGTGTGTGTGTGTGTGTGTGTGTGTGTGTGTGTGTCGGTATTGTCCCCAGCATCCGTTTTCTGTGGTAGAATCAGACAACAGGAAGAGAAGAGAAAAATGTTAAAGTGAGTCATGTTTATGTAGTTCAGTTGCAGCCTTTTTTGTTCTTGTCTCTGTGTTCTTATCCCTCTTTCACCCCTTTGTCGAAGATCTCTACCATCCCATCAGAGCCCCTACTTTTATGTGCGATTCATTATTAATGTGAGCACAATAGTTGGATGCTAAAAATGTTTTTACACTATTTCTAATCTCTTCTCTGTCTAAAACTCTAACCTTCTGATAGCGATTCTAGCTGTTCTGATTTATCATGCTCTAAAATAAACAGGATTCAAAATGTTGTTTTCTAGCCCTCTTCCTGTGAGCAGTCAGGTATTGTATTTATAATTCTGCTGCTTTTAGTTCTTGCTCTTTTTTCTAGTTGTTTTTTTTTTATTGTAGCACTTTGAGGTTGACAAATATATATTGCGGTACAAATTCAAGAAGGCATTGTGATGTGTGAGACAGAGCAGTTGGAAAAAGATAGTGTTTTACTGTTTTTAAAAACAAAGACAGCATTATTTGGTGCTAAAATATTTCTGTCTTTTGCATCTGTAAATTGCAGTTGTCATGTTTTTTCTTGAAATTGTAGACTCTTACTTTAACTGCTAACATTTGCAAATCAGCATGTTCCACAACAGACAGAGGCTGAAAGGTTCACCTTACTGTTATCTGCTGAAAATGGCTCCATGTCAGTTTGCCTCTTCGTTAATTCAACGAAGCATCCCCAAAGCAGGAACAACTTAATATCCTGAGGCAGATATTTCTTTTTCATACCTGTCTTTTGAGTTTTGTACAGGTGCATCAATAGTCAGGGCCGGTCAAGCTAAAAATCGTCTTATCAGCAGGCGATTTCCTGGTGCATCTCCCAAATTAGCCCATTGAAAGTTTGCAGGGACAGTTTTTTGTTTTTTTTCAAATTTTTATTTTTCAAAGAACTATAACATTTGCAAAAAAAATGCACTGGTTCTTTAAATTTAAATGAAGGTTAAGAAATATTAAGAATATCCTAATTTTTTGTTTCATCTATTTTTTATTAAGCTCAAAAAAGTACAGCAACATACATGCTGTTCGTTGATGCATTTATAGACCAAAACTGGTGTGAGTTCTTAGTTTTGATGCATTCAATGAATAGGAACAGATGGGATTTTTCAGGAGCAAAGCTAATGCTCAGTCTAATTATGACACATTAAACATTTACCTGATTTACCCTGATTAACTGCATTTTATTATGACTTTTGCTTTACTTTACCATGTTTATAGTTTTCCAGTTCCTTGTCATACCTGATATTTTTTAGGATAACTTGTTGACATTGTATGGTTTATGAAACTGCAGCCATATGTTATAATTTTCCATCTGGGCAGCTGTGACAAACACTGAAGTCACCGGTCAGTCATATTTCGCAAAGATTAGGGCATGACACACCAAGTAGAGCTCAGATTTAAAGTATAAGTCTCTGATACAGAGCACGAGCAATCCTCTTATGTGACAGAGAGCGAAAGTGTGACTGTGTGTGTGTGTTTGTGTGCCAGACTAATGGTCCATTGTGCTCTGTCAGGGTTTGTTTAGCTGGCTGGAGCTGTGGGCTGTTGGCTTTGGAGACCAGACGAAGCTCTATTTTTACCTTGGCAGGAAGGGAGCACACTATCCTCTCTGTTACATGCTCGCATACACTTTTACAAACATTTTGCTTCAAATATGGAGGCTTATTTGGTCTTACAATAGATACAAGTGTTAGGGGTGGTTGTTGGCACAAAAGAATATGTATAGACAGTAAGATTATGTCTTAGAGAGATTTATAGACACAACAGGAAACATCTAAACACACATTGGCATGCAATCATAAACACACTGTTGCTATCTGGATCCCATCGCTGAGGTGTCTCTTTTTCCAGCTGTCGTCCTCACGTCAGGGAGAGAAAGATAAACCCACCAGTGTGTGAGTTTCTCCTCCTCTCTGTCTCTCCCTGGACTGTGAGAGGCCACCCAAAGCAGAGGGTGGAAGGTAGGGAGGGTCCAGCGGGGCCTTACCTCTGGCCAGGGCGCCTTCCCAGTCCAGCGGGAGAGGCAGGCTCACAGCCTATGCCGAGAGAGAGCAGGCAGAAAGGGCAGAGAAAAGAGTAACAGTGTCACAACACGTTAGAGGAGAAGGCACCAAAAGAGGAGCAGTTTTTGGCTTTAGTCTTTAGATGAATCTTGTGGGATTATAATACACACAAACAGGGCAGAGCCTTTGGAGCAAGTCTGAGGAAATCAAACCTGTGACTGAGGAGGGAAAAGAAAGATGACGGAAGGGATGAGGTGAGGGAGGCGCCGGATAAAATGGACGGTGTAGATGATGTCATCAGGCAGGCAGCCGTCATCTACCTCAGTGATGACTACAAAGAGGTAAAGGAACAGGTCATGTTTGTTTGTGCCGTGTTAAAGGATTATAAATCGGTTAATAATTTACTGAAATCTAACAATTCTAAAAACTGCAACATTATTTAAAACTTTAAACTACTTGAAAATACTTTTAGAAACTACTGTGTACACAAATATAACACAGTTGTTTTTATTTAAGATAATTATTTTGTACACTTAATTCAACTTTGCAGGCACATTTACAACACAGTAGCCCACAAAAAAACTATGAAATAAGCATATATCATCAAACATTATTAACAATGAATGGATCTACGATTGTCTTCACTGAAACACACACTGTCCTCCAAATCTCCTTCTGGTTCAGTGATGTTTATGATTTTCGCTTCTTTTATTTATGCAAAGACAATTAAGTCTTTTAAATATCAATGCCATAGAAGTATAGCAGTGGTTTGAACATAGCCGGGGCATTGCATGTTTATTGGTAACGTGCTAATTAACGTACCTTGAATGTTGCTGTAGTAGCTGGTGTAAACCAACAGAAATCAGGAGTTCAAGTGTCCTCAGGGATATTGATCCACATCAGTCAAAGAAGCAGTTTAATACAATTGAATAAATTTGTACAGTCTTATTAACAACTTTACATTTATTGCAAACCATCAAAAAGTTGGTGCTTCCAGCTAAGAAAAATGTTTTTTTGCTCACACCTGCTCACACTGCATTATGTCATTTTCAGGCTTGAGCTGGCAGATACTTATAGTATGATAATCGTGAGTAAAACTTATATTTTCATTGAATTAATGTAACATTTTAAAACAAAAATTATAAACATGATCAAATTGGTTTTATGGCATATGTTTTAAAGGAATTTAAACCATAGGAAAAGCATTTTTGTTCTGTAAATAAAGGTTGAACTTTGGTATAACTTGATACTGCCTGATCCACGCCTTCATCAATGCTTATGTTATTTAGAAAAGCCAGTTTATTTTTGTAATTATTGAGCTTCCACAAGTTGAATCTGCTGATGGTTTTCTGGCTGGTTTTGTTTTTTCAGTTGGTAAACTTAACTATCCAGCTGTTTTAACCCAGCTTTAAATTGAACGCTTTAATAAAATAGTGTGTTGTGTTCTGTGCAGCGAAATAAAGGTCTGTCCACACTTACACAAATAATTTACCAAATGGAGATTCTGTGCTACATTTGTGCCTCTTGCCCACATGCAAAGAGTGTTTTTTGAGATTTTTAAATTCTCGGTTTGTGGTTTATCTGTGTTGATTGAATATACAGAGATTATTAGAAATGATGAAGTAAACGTTAGCTTCAAACATGCTTTATTGGTTTTTGTGCTGATTTTTCCTACATGATTAGCTTTGTCTTGACTGTGTTTATAAGCTGGAAAGTTCATGGCTGGAAGCAAAAGGGGAAGCTTTACCCCTACCGCTGTTTTAGACTCTGGATCCTCAGGATCTTCTTGTTTTTTAAAATATTGATGTTGTTAGTGACATCATTATCACCATCTACATGCACAGTATTGATATACAACATTTTTTGGTGGAATCTTATAAATTAGATGGTGTTTAAAGTTAAGTCCTGGAGGCCTGTGTCCTGCATGTTTTAGATGTTCCCCTGGTTCAACACCCCTAAAACAAAGGAATGGTTCATCAGCAGGGTCCTTCAGAAGCTAATGATATGCTGGGGAGATAATTCAGCTATCTGAATCAGCTATGTTGGTTCAGAAACACATCAAAAACATGCAGGACACCAACTGCAGAGGACTGGAGTTGTTACCCTGTGAGTAACCGGTCTTCTATTCCTTCATCTCCCTCTGTTTTCTCAAGAAAAAAAAAGCACATTCCTTTGCTGTCTTTCCCCTGAACTATGCAGGCCATTTCACGAATAGAAACGGCATATGTGACTCACAAACCTATTGTCCTGTCTAGACCCCGGTTATGCTTCTTTTCTGCTGAATTCCTGCGCTCTCTTTCTTTTAAAACCCTTCTACCATTCAGAGAGTTGCTCTTTCTGAGCTGAGTGATGGGAGCAGTCTTGCACTGACCTGCAGCTGAACTGGAAGAGGGGCCAAAGGTTAGGTCCCTTATCTGGGATGGAATGCTGCGCTGCCAAGAAAGGCAGGTCTCAGATAACAAGAGGAGGGAGAAACACGCAGACACATGCACCTATGTTTAGCCTCCAGTGTTGGCATCTTGATTTGACTTCAAGTGTATATGCTTTTATGAATTATCATTGGGATTTTTAAACTCTAATGAGGAAAACTAGTGAAAATATTAATTACATTTTCAATGTTCTAAGGTTTAAAAATGCTTGTAATGCACAGCATTTAAGACTGGATGGGAATCTAAACTACACCTGGTGTAGGCTGTTCCTGTTTTTATTAATTTTCCCAGGCATCTCACAGAAGTGAGACATTTCCTCTTTTAATGCGCAAACCTCTGACAATATTTCCACAAATGTGTACAAATGGATCCACTTTTATTTAAATGTGCCCTTGAAAACATCTCTGGGACTTCCTGGATGCTCCCACATAGTCATAACACTTTCAAACCAAAACGAATGTGACCTCCAATCTGTAACACTGAGATCTCTGCAACAGCTCACTGTGGGAGTTGGAAAAATATGTTTTATACTAATTTTATACTCTACTTCATGCTAAGGCATATACATACATACACCCAGAGTGGTGACATTTGCTTTTCTATTTCATTCAGGTTGTTTCATAAAGAGTAAAAAAGACAAACAAAATGCCCTGACATTGTGCATTTGGTAGAAGGGTGCATTTCTTTTTGTGCATTTCATTTTTTTTTATTTCTAATTTCCTTGTTGGAAAAATACACAGGAAGAGCCCTTGAAATAGAAATTCTAAGTCAGAAAGTCAGATATTTCTCCCCAACCTTGATCTCAAATCCAATATGGCCACTTGAATAAAGTGTTCATTTGCACTTCTTAACATTTGTATCCCATTAAATATTTACCATGTGTTTAATATTCTCCATTGTAATTCTCTTCTGAGTACTTTCTGCTTGAAACATCTGTGAATATACTTGATAACCTTATGTGTTTTTGCCTATTACTTCTACATCACAGTTTGTTAGGTTTTATATTTACTTTGTAAATGTTTGATAGAAAGTTTGCACTAAAAGCAGCATAGGTACTTTCACAATAGTTTGAGAACCTTGGGCATATACATTAAAGGAAAGGTCTCATGAAATCCAAATACACTTTCCCATATCCAAAGCATAGCATAATGCTCTTCTTTTTATACTTAAAAAGATATTTGTGTGCTGTGTGCGTGATTGCGTGTTAACAGGGAGTAAGATCTCAGCTGTTGAAAAGACCCCATTGTGTGGGAACCATGAAGAGTATTTTGTCAGGAATGTTGTGCAAAAATATAAAAAAAAGAAGTAAAAAAAATGTCTACTGAAAGAATTTGGAAATTGTAAGAAGGCTGAAATGTAAAAAAAAAAACAAAGGACCGAAATCTGTAGTTGTGCAGATACCATACATCAGTGTTTAGAACCCAATCTTTAGGGCTTGTAGAGCCAGTGGGTTTTGTGTAAAAACTGAAGAGGTGTGCTCTTTGTTTGGCACAGATGTTTCAATTTATCCCACATTTTCAATATAGATTTTGAGAGAATATTTCACGGCCTTAAAACAATCACCGTGTCATCCACTGCCAAGCTTTATTCAACCTCCAGGCCTGCGGCTGAATATCTGATGGAAGGGGAAATTGTCTTTGTGAATGAGGCTTTTTCAGCAAAGGAAATTGCTTTGTGAACTTGAGTAAAAACACAAATTAGCCCACTTGTGTTCCTCCCAATCTAATTTGAATGTCTCTGGTGCCAGAGGCCAAGGAACTAAAGGAGGTGGTTAGTGCTGTCACTCATTCTTTCGAGCATGCTCAGTTCCCACATGCATCTTGGAAATGTAAATAGAATGGATCCCAGTAATTTTCCAAGTAATCAGCAGCTGGAAACACCCTTTAGGATCATTTAAGCTCAAACTAGATTATGATGCTTTTTTTAATGACCCATGTAATCAAAAGTGTTAACTTTTTTCTCACTGTTTACATTTAATTCCAAAGTCACACCTGGAGAAGCTGTGAGTAAACATGGAAACATTATTATAAAAGTGCTTCTTTTATGAGGACCTGAAAATCCAAAAGGTTTGAAAGAAAAACTAAAAGTTTGAAATTAATGTTTATTAATGAAGGAAGTACAGAAAGGTATATATCCCACCTCTTAGTTTCATATTGTTTACACTTTTGTAAATATTTTATAGCTGCCATGATGGTTTTATCACGTTCTTAACACAAACAAGCTGTATGCACTCAAGAAGGAGTTACATCAGACAGGCGGTGGAAGCAGAAAACCCCTGCAGCTGGTTAGCTCAAGTGTTAATCAGTCATTTGGTTTGCTGTTGAGGAGTCTTCCCATTTAATTATAATTAATAACATTAGATCAAGCACAATATATTTTATTGACTCTGAATCTAAACATTTCTGGCACATCTTTACCTATTTCTAGGCTGCATCTAAAGGGGCAAAGATCTCGTTGGTTGAAGACTCAAACAACACTTGAAATTGTGGCCACAAGCCGAAACACGTTAGTCAGCAAATCAAGTTTTTTCTTCAGTGTTTTCATAAAATGACTTTAAATCTGTCTATATGATTGGACTGAATTGATTGTATATTTCTGTGTATAAACTGGATCTGTTGATCTCATAAAGTACCTTCAGAAGACATTTGTTGTGAATCAGGGCTATAGAAACAAACTGAATTCAACTGAATTAACACAGACTTGCTATACATGACTTTGCATAATTGTCTAAAAATGTTATCAGTTAGTGCAATTCTCTTTTTATGTGTTAGTGAACAACTGTAGGATTTGACCTGCTGAATACATTGAATTGCAATCTTCTTGCAGCATCAACTTGTACAATACTGCAACAGCAAAATAGCTGTTGGACTTTATATTTGGCCATTTGGATAGACTGTCTTTGCCCTTTGATCAGTGATATGGGAAATGTGCAAAACTCCTAAATTCCATTGGTGCAGCAGGTTTGTTTTATTGTCATAACAACTCAATTTGATTAGATTTATTTGGATTGTGTCAACTTACAACAAATGTCATCTCAATGTACTTAGCAAGAACCAACAGGTCCAGTTCATATGCAAATATATTGAATTCAGTCTAACAAGAATAATTGGCTTTGTCCTTTTTTATTTGTAATATAAAATGTAAGTTTTAATGCGAAGTTTGAGATCGTTAACATTTGATTAAGACACTAAAGAAAAAATGTTGAAGAAAAAGAATTAGACAGATAAATATAACTATGACTATAACCGGTAACTATGATGCGGAAGTATTGTTACTTTAGTCTTTGATTTTGTTAAAATAGGAGTGCTGTTCTTTGTGACACTGTGCGTTACATTGATACACTTCCCAATTAACAATTTACTGTGAAAATTCTGAATAGTTTGAATTTTTTTATTTGACCATTACTTGTTTTTGAAAAGTGTATATGCAAAATTTTATTCTACTATTAAAACAGTTTTGAGGAATTTCATGTCACACCACTTTTTATTATACATGTACACACAAATACTGCAGTAGAGTGAAGTTCTCCACGTATAAGCTCCTTTATAAAGGGTTGTTTATAAAGTTTTAGCGGCTTAATGATGTCTTCTGCATAGTGTCCCACATGGTTTCTGAATGGGACCAAACTTCATTAGAGCCAACCTTCATTTCTGTCATTTTTTCTGCCCTCATTTATAACCATAACTGAAAGCCATAAAAGACAGGGTGAATTTTTTGCTTCCGGATTTCAGCTTTGCTGGAAACAACTGTTCAGCACAGAAACTATTAGCTTTTCAGTTGTCAGTTTGAGTTATTTATGTGTACAGAAGAGTGTTTGACCTCCGCTTTACCTTGCAGGCCTTTGTTGGGCCTCTAAGGCAATGACTGGTCATTTTCAAGGATGTTCATCTTTATTAGCCAGGCATTCTTTTATACAGATACAGAAAGGAGCAGCAGCAGTCAGGTCCACTCTTTGATTCGCCAGTGTGTATGTGCCAAGAGTGGGTCTTAGACTCTCATGTGGAGTGGGATTATGGTAATTGTGTCCTTGGTGATAGAACCGTCTGACAACGCCTGCGTTCAATTATCAAGAGAGGTAGACAATGAGGGAGGAGAGGATGAAGGGAAAGAACTGAGTAAAGGAGTGGGAGAGAGGGAAAAGGTGTGATAAACAACTTGAGGAGGGATGTGCAGAATAATGGTTTGATAGAAGGAACAGGAGTAGCCTTAGGCTCACTGAGTGAGGTGGGGTAAAGGAAAATTGGGCGTGATGATGAGGCAGAAAGACATCTTACCACGTCATCCATCCTGTGAAGACGCTTTATGCCTTGGTTGAGTTATGGTTGCCGTTGCTATTTTTATGTTGGCTTGATCACTGTTTATGAGTTTTGCACACTGTCTTCTTTTAGTCACTCCTTCTATGCTATCGCTGATCTGCGCTCTCCTTTTTATTGCTTCAGATTTATTTTTATGTTGCCTGCTCAACCCTTTGGTGGTAACGTATGATTTCAGTGTCCACCATAAATTAACTGACTGAAATGATTAATGATTAAATTTTACTTTGGATCAATTCAAGTATATAAGCATATGCATCTATATATACTTTGAATGGTGACATTTAAGGAAAGTGCACCTTAATAAATAGAAACAGACAAAATAAATGAAAAGGTAGCCATTCTTATTATAAACTAAGAACATGTTACAGGCTTGCCTTTCCCGGAGCTCCTTGCCACTTTTTCTGTTTTCTCAGGTAGTTCTTAATTTAAAGTTTGAGATGCTTGAAATAGGAGTTTGTCCATTTGCTCAACCTTATTGCCAGCTTGCTTAGTGATGTTCTTCAGTCCTACTTACGTCTGTTTGAAACTAAAGAACTGCAATGTTAGATGAAACTTGGCCTTCAAGCCCATGGAAAGCATGATGATGCTCATGTAAAAGGACACAGAACGGATTTTTGGCAAGTCAGCGGAATACATGTTTATTATTTTGAAGTTCTGGCATTTCTGCAGCTTTAATAAAGACAAAAGATACTTTTACTCTTATGTGGATCTAATCATGTAGGAGGCCCGTTTCCATTGCAGTTCAGTGAGACAACAGCCCCACCTGGTGATGAACTCAAGAAAAAAATCACATTCACTTTTCTTTAAATTATCAGCTGACCCCACAATTGTATCAGCTTGTTAATCACGCTGTTGTGATTAATGTGCTCACAGCAGTGATTTGTACAAGAAGTGAGTACTCAGGCTAACAGTGTGTACATGCAGAAGATCCTGCAGATTTCTAGAATATGTCTCTTTGGCAAGTGTCTGTTTTTAAAACTAATTTACCAGCCATCAGATTGATGACATTAAAGTATGTGTTTTCTCTTCTTTTAGGCCCAAAAGAATGAGAGGGAGTCAATCAGACAGAAGCTGGCCCTGGGCAGTTTCTTTGACGACGGGCCGGGCATCTACACGAGCTGCAGCAAGAGCGGGAAACCCAGCCTGTCCTCACGGTGAGACCTTTGAGGTTGTACCTACCACAGCTGCCATGTGATTTATTTATGGAAAACACAAGTATTTACTGGTTCTTGCCTGACAAAAATGACTCCCTGGAATAGTAAAATCAGAAAAGATTGAATCTAAAAGTTCAGATTTGTCATAACGGAGGAGTGGACTAAGTTTAGTTAGTGACATAAAGCAGAGAGTGTCAGTGTAAGCGTTTGTGGCTCTCACTTCCTTAAAGACACCTACATGCACACACTCAATACTACCACCTCTGACGCTGAGCCTTACTGGAATCAAAACACTCAAGTACACAAGTTTTTATTGTTCTTTCAATTTCTCGCAAATGTTTGTTAGCTTTGACAATACCAGGAAGTTCCTGACATTAATCTATATGACACATTAGACCGGCCTTTGAATAAATAACTAATATATTTGAGCCAAGAAAACTCTAGATAATTGAAGTTGTCCTTTGAAAAAAAAGTCGACCACTCATGTCCTGTTTTAAGTGAACCTGCATGGATCTTTGCTGTGTAATCAATCACCCCTGTTTGTAATTACTGCAATGAATAAGCAGATTATTGATCAGCACTTGGGCGGATCTGCACCCTACCGATATCCTGCCCTTTCACGACACAAACCCTCACGCCCCTCTGGCCCCACTCTAAATGCTTTATTCAGGCAAAGAACTAGACTGAAGTCATCAAACACGGCTTGTATTTAACAGATTGTTCTTTGTTTGTCTCTCTTCTTGTGTTCCCTTGCAGGCTGCAGAGTGGCATGAACCTGCAGATCTGTTTTGTCAATGACAGCGGCAGCGACAAGGACAGCGATGCAGATGATAGCAAGACAGAGACTAGTCTGGACACACCTTTGTCCCCTATGGTACGCACTGATAAACACAGTGCCTTGCAAAAGTACTTATGGCCCTTTTCACATATTGTGACGGTACAACCCAAAGCCTTGATGTATTTTATCAGGATTTTTGGAATAGACTAACACAAAGTGTTGTATAATTGTCAAGTAGAAGGATCCGAGAAAAACATCTGAGAAGTGTGGCATGCAGTTGTTTGTAGCCCCCCCGAGTCAATACTTTGTAGAACCACCTTGATCTGAATGTGCAATTAGGGTCGTTGTCCTGTCGAATGCTCAGCCCATGACCTAGTCGCAGGTCTTTTGCACCCTCTTAACAGGTCTTTTTCAAGGACTGCCCTGTACTATGTAGCTCCTTCTACATCTCCACCCAACTCTACCCAGTTTCCTCATTCCTGCTGAAAAAAAGCATGTTACCACCACCATGTTTAACAGAGTCGACATTGCTTTTAGGATGATGTACATTATTTTTCCACAACACACCGAATTGTGCATGTAGGCCAAAAAGTAGAAATACAATCTCATCAGAACACAGCACATTCTTCCACATGTTTGCTGTGTCTCCTACATGACATGTGGCAAACAGTTGAGGGACTTCTTCAACATTTCTTCTTGCCACTCTTCAATAAAAGCCAAATTTGTAGAGTGCATAACTAATACAGTAAGACAACAGATTTTCCTGTTGAGATGTGGTTCTCTGTAGCTTCTCCAGAGTCTCCACTTGCCCCTGGGCTGCCTTACGGGTTAATGTTCTCCTTGCCCAGCCTGTCAGGGTAAGTGGACGGCTTTTGGAAGATTTGCCATTGTGTGATACTCTTTACATTTTCAAATGATATTGTTTTATAAACTCATGCTGTTTTAAACTTCTCCATAACTTCCTGACCTATCTGTCGTGTTCACTGGTCCTCATGATTTCGATTTTTCACTAATGTTCTTGATTAAACCTCTGAGGCCTTCACAGAACAGCGGTGTTTATACTGAGATAGAATCATACACAGGTGGACTCTGTTTACTGAGTAGGTGAAAGCCAGTTGCTTATATTGGATTTGTTTTAAGGGGTATCAGAGTAAAGATGATATTTTGTTTTTGCAAATAAAAGCCATATACTTTGTCCTGGTCTATCACATAAAATCCCAATAAAACACATAGACATTTTTGGTGGTAATAAGTTTGAAAAAGTTGACGAGGTATGAATACTTTGTGTTATATCATGATTGTTATTCTTCAGAGTCCAACAACAAGAGGACTGAGATAAGGAAATTGCAATCAAATGTGTCATTGACAGTATGATAGTAGCAAAGTGAGAAAGAACTGCTTGTGTGAAATAGGTTTAGACATAGTGAAAATATAAACAGTGAAATGGGTGAGGTTTTGTTATGAGTCAGAGAGATAACTGCCACTCTAGTTGCTTTATGAGTATACTTACATTTTTTCTTGCTCAATAACCAGAGCAAATAAGAGGTGAGTTGCTGCATGTTTCCAACGACTGTAAAACATAGGTCATCTTGAGTCATGTGTCTTCCTCAGACACACGTAACTGAAGGCGATTGAGAAATTATTATCTTCATGTCCAATTTTAAATCTACACACAAAGAATGATTACATTTTAACCGCTTAGCTTTTTTCTTTCTCTTTTTCTTGTTTTTCACACACTCTTATCTCTGATTTTCATTTTACGTTGACTTTCTCTTTCACTTTTATTTCACCTCCCTGATGGCATCACTGTTGCCCTTCTCTGCAGTCCAAGCAGAGCTCCTCCTACTCGGACAGGGACACCACGGAGGACGACTCGGAGTCCCTGGAGGACATGGACTTTTTGAGTCGACAGAAGAAGCTGCAGGCAGAGGCAAAGTTAGCCCTGGCGATGGCCAAGCCCATGGCCAAGATGCAGGTGGAGGTGGAGAAACAGAACCGCAAAAAGTCGCCAGTGGCTGACCTGGTCAGTAGCAGAAATATGAGTCTTCAGAAAAATATCGGATAAAATGCAAGCAATACACCTTTGCTTGATTCAGATATTTGTTTTGTTAAATTTAGTCTAACTTATTTGTTTATAGAGTTCAAAATACATGATAAATACAATACACTAACATCTCTTCATTCTGGAAGAGATGCATCAGACCAGATTTATCCTCTGGCTAATTTCCATCCGCAGCTCCACAAACACAGAATGTAAATGTTTTAGTGATGAAATAGAAGTGAATATAGAGACACTCAAAAACTTAAGACTACAGCAAATAATTATGGGGTTTATCAAAATAAACCAAACATTTTAAAAATTAAGCATAAAGGTAAAAAATGCTATTAAATAGACAAGTGTCAGTAATTTGTGAAATAAAATGGTTTCACTGGGGCTTAATTTAAAGATCTGGATAGGTCCCATCTCTAATATTCTGGCTACAATGAAAAAAATGCAAATCCTCACATGTGTTTAAGGCATTAGGAATCGCATTACTTTCTTAAATGGTGTTAACTAAAAACAGCAGATGACTAAGAAGCTCAGGTTCTCTGAAGGGCTTTACTCATTTCCTTAGCAGTCGACTGTTACTGAATATTTTACATACATTTTAACGATAAAGGTACCTTTTATAAACTAATTTCTTTAAAAAAGGACAAACACCCAAGTACACAATATTAAAGGTTGCAACTGTTTGCATAAAAGCTATAGATATATACAAATAGATATAGACATATAAATATTGATATATACATTTGTGCCCAGATTTAGTGAGCAAGTCTTGTTTAAAGACTGATCCTTGTGGCCATTAAAGTTTGTTTTAAAAAAGCATGTTTTCTCGACTCTATTGTGTGTGCACTGCCCTGTTTTATCAGTTATACCTAATTAGTTATATTTTATTATTATTTGTATTATTATTATTATTATTATATATAAGACATTTAGACAGAGACCTCTTGATTCTAAGGTGACTTATTTATTTGGACTTTTAATATACTTAATTAGATAAAGTCTAAATTATGTCTTTGAGCATCTTTGCATGGGATTTTAAAATGTTTTGTAGCTCCTCAAAGTTGAACTCATTCGGGCGTGGCGCTGGTGGCGTAGGTGTTAAGCGCGGACCATGTGCAGAGGCTATAGTCCTCAAGGCAGCTGTCCCAGGTTCGAGTCCCGGACCCGGTGACCTTTGCCAAATGTCTCCCCCTCTCTTTGCCCTCTTTCCTGTCTACCTACTGTCAAAAAATTGAAAAATAAAGGCCTCTATTGCCGCAAAAATCAAATATAAAAACAATGTTGTACTCATTCTTATGTTATATGTCAGTCTTAAGACACCACATTTTACTGACACGTTCCTGTCACATTTTACGCTGTTACCCGTGTGCTCAAAATAAGTAAATCATACAGTCAAAGTCATCCTGCAGTTCTTTTATTCCTTCTTTATCCAACACCGTTTGAGAGAGGAAGGTGACTACGACCCTGCTCGTCGTTATTTCCTCCATTTTTATCTGAACCTGGTGCCTCCTCCTCTGGAGCACATCTACAGAGAGACAGCCCACACACACTCCCACACTGTCACACCGGGGCACGTAATATTTCCAGAGTCGATTTACTTATTCAGAGGAGAGCAGGGCAGCTCGACCAGGTCCATCTATAATTCATGTGCCGGAAAGCATTGGTTGGGTGTTCAGGGATGTAGCTGTGCTTCGCAGTCAGAGGACATCACTGTCACATCCAAAGGCATCATGCAGTGAATGTTGAGCTATGTTAAAGCTGCAGCGGCCTGCTCTTTTTTTAACAGCAGTTGAGATCTGTTAAACTGATGCTTTCTGAGGACATTTGCATATGATGGGCTGATCTGAAAAAAATGAGGAAAAAATCCTGTTGGGTGTTTTTAAATGGTTTATGAATCACACTAGCTTATTGTCCTAATTTTCCCAGCTTAATTGGAACAAACCTGGATTATCCTATCTTCTTCTCAGTGACAGAAAATGGGAATGTCTCCAACACATGTAAACCATTGGCTGAGGATTTGTTTTTTTCTAAACATACAAAAACACAGATAGAAAATAAGAGAATATAACAAAAAAAAAAGAGTATCAGAACACTTACTAAAATTTCTGACCCCCAGCTTCATTCAGAAATGAGCAAACTTCCTCAATCTCGTACCTGGTGTTTAATTTTGTAGTATTGACCACTAAAGGGGTAATTTTCAATTTGCAGTATGATTAGCCCACCGCAGAAACTAACACTACAGTCAGCCGCTGAGTCAACACTAACACTGATCTAGCAGGTTTCCCATAACCCACTCACTCGGGGCTCTGACATCACAGTTCCCCTGATGTCACCCTCCTATCAGCCTGTTTCCCGAAACCAAAACTAATATGTGATGGCCTTGAGTTACAGCGGCTTTGCCGAGACTTGTGAAAGTGAAAGAGTTTAGGGAAATGCTTGTGCACAAAGAAACAGGCCTGCATGATTTACCACTTACTGATTGTAGTTGTCAAAACTGCAGGTGAAAGTGGATGAGGAATAGAAAGAGAAATAATTTCAGCCGGTTTGGAGAGAGAGATGACAGCCACAGGATTCACAAAGAAAAATAATTTTCCCAATGCGTTTCTGGGATCAGGCTGTCAGCTTGGTAAATGTTTATTCCATGTGTCCTTTCACTCTGGAAAAACTGCAAACATGAAACAAACTGCTGGACTTTTCATAGAATATTTTTGAGCATAAAGCCAGGAGACTCAAAAGTATGATGAACACCAAAAGAGATTAAAGACATCAAAACAGCATTTAGTTACTTGTTTGATACTTTGTTTCTTTACTTATCCCACTTTTAATTTGTTTGATTGTAATTTGTAACCATGTTTGCATTAGTGCTGGAAATTAATAGGAAAGAGAGCACAGATGGACAGTTTTATTATTTTTTTATTTACTTTTTATTTACTTTTATTTACTTTTTACTTTTATTTGCAATTATTAAAATTATCAAGCCAAATATCTTTTCATGAACTACATAAAAGAGAAAGCACAAAGCCTAACAAGTGTTTTTTTTCTCCCCCATCAGCTTCCACACATGCCTCATATCAGTGAGTGTCTTATGAAAAGAAGTCTGAAACCCACCGACTTGAGAGACATGACGCTGGGGCAGCTTCAGGTTATAGTCAATGACCTGCACTCCCAGATTGAGAGTAAGTCAAACACACATCGTGTCGCTGTCCTCTACTTTCACTTGCAGAAATGAGCAAGAGAGCAAAAGGGGGAAACACATGCACATACATACTGACCCCTTAGTCCTCCTCAGTGGATATGAAAGTACTTGACTAGTCACTTCGGACCTGTACAGTACCAGTCAACAGCTTCCCCTGAGTATTTACTGTTACCACTTTGTACAGCTGATTGATCCTCATACTCATAGATGAATAATCTTGCATTTTAACGTTAAACCGTTTCAAAAATCCCCATGAGTCCTAAATCTTAAACAAGTTTTTGTCTGCAAAAGCAATGTTCCCCTTTTAGGATGTCTTAAATCTTTTCTTTGTGTTTTCTTGGAGAACAGCCAAGACATGTGATAAGAATATGAGCACGTGTCACTGATGTGTCATGAGCTTCTCGGTTTTTGATGGCTCTCGGGTAGTTTTATAAAAAAATTGTTTTTAAGTAAGGCAAATGTCTCAGGGTTTCTGCAAAGCTTTAAAAGTCTTAAAAAGTCTTTAAATTGACTTTCAGGTCTTTATACACCCAAATGTTCAATTTCACCATTCTGAATATCTTATAGTATATTAATTGCTTATTTTTGAGGGGATGTTTTTTCATTGCTTTGAAAGAAAGTAGCTAACAGTAATTTATTTGCTCTGTGATTTGTTGTTCTTACTTAGAAAGAAACACTATAACAAAACTACAAAGCCCATGATGCACAGCAGCAGACAGACCTTTCAAAATGAATTTATATTTGGACATTCAGGCTTCCCTGCGGGCTTTAAAAGCAAGTCTGCTTCTGAAACTGACTTATTGCGCAGATAAGTCCAAAATTATTCAGAACCCACCTTGGCAGATATTGGTTTAAAGTAATCTTTTAGTTTTACTAGCATGTTTCCTTTGTCTCGAAATAATATGAATGTTTTTGGACTGGTCCAGCCAGTCAAGACTTGTATCTGATTGAGAATCTGTGGAGGAAGCTAAAGATTAGGGTGATGTCAAGGAGGCCTTCCAAACCTCCAAGACTTAGAGCTCAACAGAACAGATGAACCATCAAAACACCAGTGGAAACATGCAAAATCTTGGTGAGCATTTATAAGAAGGGCTTCTTGAAATGTAAATAAAAACGTGGTTATTTTATTTTTTTAAGTCCCTACTTGTTTCATTATCTTTTGAGGGATGCCTTTCTAATTTCCTATCAGGGACAAATTTCTTGGTTAGATAAAATATTTTAAATCTAAACCTGCCGGGGGAATGAATAGTTTTGCGCTTTTCTACTATTCCATCATGGAAAATTGTATATTTAAAAATACATGGCTTGAAAACTGAGAGTAGTCAACTGTTACCTGTTATGAAGCTTACAATATACTGTTGAAGGCTTTAAAGGTAGGAAACCTAGGCTCAAAAGCCGTGGGGTCACAGGTCAAGGTCAAAAATCACTAATTTAAGTTGCCAAGTTTATGTATAATTAAGTTGTTAAGTGGGGTAAATTAAAATTATTAAGTGAACAAGTTTTCTCATTGATGAAGGTGAATCTTAAATCATAACGGACCTAAATGTAACTCATTAGTCATTGCAGCAACCTTATATCTACACTATTTCATCCACACTGATAGCTAGTTTAGAAGATTTGTGACTATCTCCAAATCTTATATTATGAAATTACTGCTTTATCACATGTGGGCATCTCCATATATATCACTGCAGGTCTGAATGAGGAGCTTGTACAGTTGCTACTGATCCGAGATGAACTACACATGGAGCAAGATGCCATGCTGGTTGACATTGAGGACCTCACCAGGTGAGCAAATGGGACTTTTTGACTGATAAATAAGATGTCACATCTTATTTACCTGTCACATTTCTTTGTTTCCATTTCACTAACCACACCCATGTCTGATTATTGTCTGAACTTTAGAATTAAGAAATCACTTACATGAAACCTGTCTGACAACATGAAGTAGGTTAAAAAATCTGAAAAATCAACACATCTAAAGAAATTCAATAACCTTTGTAAAAAACAAAGTCAATGAAATCTGTCAGTCAGGAAGGGGTAAAAAAACAAACATTTCTAAGTCTTTGGGGCTCCAGTGATTCAAAGTAACAGTCATTACCCAAATATGGAGAATCATGGGACGGTGGTGAACTCTCCCAGGAGTAGTTATTCTACCAAATTTACTCTAAGAGCACATCGATGATCTATCGAAGAGGTCACAAAAGAACCCAGAACATCTTTAGCACTGCCTGCTTTGCCTCAGTTAAGATCTGTTTTCAACTTTCAGCAATCAGAAAGAGATGCTTCAAAAATGGCATCCATGGGAGAGTTTCTTTGTGATAACACCTGCTGACCAAAAGGAAAACAAAGGTCTGTCATATTTCCTAAAAAACGTGTTGATGATCCCCGAGACTTTTAGGGAAATATTCTCTGAACTGCTGATACAAAAATGGAACTCTCGTCTCACATAAAATTCACACCTTTTCAGAAAATGAACATCGTACCGATAGTCAAACATGGTGGTGGTAGTGTCGTACTAGGGGGCTGCTGTGCTTCTTCTGGACCTGGACACCTTCCCGTAATTAATGGAACCATGAATTTTGCTCTTAAGCAGAAAATCCTGTGGGAGAATGTCCAGCCAGCAGTTTCAGACCTTAAGTGTACTTGGGTTATGCAGCGGGGTAATAATTCAAAGCACACAAGCAGATCCACCTCTGAATGGCAAAAAATGTTTTGGAGTGGCCTATTCAAAGTTTTGGACTTAGAGAGTTTAGATGCTATGGTGTGACCTAACAAGCCATTCTTTCATGCTCAAAAACCCTCCAGTGTGGCTGAATTAAAACAGTTTTGCAAAGAAGAGTAGGCTAAAATTGGTCCACTGTGATGTAAAAGATGCATTGCTATTTAGTGCAATAATTTATTCAAACCATTTGTCATCATTGCTAAAAAAAAACAAAAAAAACAGACAGTTATAAGGAAACACAATGTGCCTTTTACAACATTTCTCACATAAGCAGTAAGACTCTTACAGACTTGTAAACTCTCATTAACTCTGACTTGTAAAGTATGTGAAGTTCCCCTAAATGTAGTCTGTTATCACTGCAACTCTAACCAGTGGATTGCACCAGCCTGCAGCAGGATTATATTTGATCAAAACCAAATCTAGTTTCCACATTCTCTAGGTTGTTTCCAGACTCTGGTGTTTCCCATATTAAACAGCCTAATGTGTTGGTGCAGGGAGTTGGATATGTTTGCTCTAGTCAGGTTTGGTTTCAGATTAAAAACATTCCTGAACACTGTTGAATCTGATGTCAACTGTCTTGGGAAACACCGACAGTCTTACTTTTTTATGTCATTAAACTATTTTTTAATCAAGAACATTTAACAGTTTAACCTTTGTGTCACTTGTTGCTTTATTCTCATAAAACTCTTACATTATCTTGATATACTGATTACTTTAGACAGAGGTTACTTTTAAACGTGAAATTTAATTGAAACAAAATGTTTTTCATGATCCAAGCTAAGACCAAGATTTTGTCAGACTAATTTTTAGTGTTCGATACTGCCCAAAAGTCATCTCAACGTCAATAGGAAATACATTTTCCAGCACATTTATCAATGATCTGGTACTCTAATTCATAATTTCATTTCAGTTTATTTTATTTTATATAGTGCTGCTAAATTACAATTAACAAACGTAAACTCAAGGCACTAAAGAACAAACAGGTCCAATTTAAACCCAGTTACATTATTTTCAGCCAGAGGTCAGTTCATCTTCCATTTAAAAAGTCATTTTGATTCTTTTCTAAAGAATGTGATGCATGAAATGGACAAATGGTGGTGAGGGTTGATCATAAATCAGTAAGTCTTTCAGCTACAAAACAATTCAGACCTTCGCCTTTTTGTTTCAACCTTCTTTATTTAATTGTCCTTTGGGATTAATAAAGTGTTTTTGAACTTAAAATAAATTTGAATTTTATTTCATACCTGTAAACCCTTACTTAACCATTGTGTGTCAGTTTATTTCTTATTTAAACAATTGTATTGAATTTTGGAAATACATGGTAGAAATAATAAAAAATTCTATATTATTTTTTGATCATTTTTTTTTCATTCATTTTGGTTCTTATCTACAATTGGGCCTGTTGACTCTAGTAGAAAATCACTATTAAATAGCCCTGATCAAACCAACATAACTCTGAGCTTGAAACATTGGCCTGAAACATCCCTGCAGATTGTTCCTTTTTCAAACACTACAGGCCAAACGTCTGGAAGCAAGATCAACTTTGTAAAAAACACAGAACATAATAGTTTCATTGGTATATTTTACAATAACAAGCATGCTTATTATAGAAAAAGTGACTTACCAGAAGACATTTCACCATAAAACTTATTCATAGTTACTTCCTCTAGTTTTAACAGTAGCATAGCATTGCTCTGGAATCTTCTCAACCCATAAGCTAAGTTTTTCTTTTCTTTTAAGGTATTTTCAGCAGTCCTTTGATAACATCAATGGACACCCGAAAGTAAATTGTGGAAATGTAGTAAAGACAACCCTACAGTCCACAGAGCGCATACTTGTTTTTTTTTTTTTAAGAAAAAGACTGCAAACATAAGCTGGAATTTGCTTCCAAATGTTTGGCCTAATTAACCTTGCTTCCAAACTTTGGGCTTGAAGGGTACCTAAAAAAGCAGAACTGCAACGGTATGGACGATATGAAACGACCTCTAACTCAGAATCACAAATATGTAATTTTATCACAAATGTGTAATTTTACCATGTGAAGAAAAATTCCTAAAGACAGATGCACTCATTTGGTTTTGTTATTTTACTTGAACAAAAATACCAAAAACTTTTGAACAACTAGATCTCATGCAATTGTAACCCCCTTTGACATATTGCAACAAAATTTACAATCTATTTTGAATTGCAAAAGAATGGACCTTTATCTGTTTTTTAAGAAAACTTTCCCTTGGACATTTCTAATGGGTTTCAAAGATTTTTTGTCATTTTGTAGGATTATTAGTGTATGAAATTAGGTTTACACATCTTTGTCAAACGATTTTGTCACACTGTTCCTGTACACCGGAGAAAATACTTTGTTCACGTTAAAAGCTGTATTGCAGCGTGAAGAAAAGAAAAAAACACCACACACTCCTCAATTTTCAGCTGCTGTTGTAAAATTGTGTCAAACTTTTAATTAAATTAAATTAAATGTTTGCAGTTGGATCAGAATCAGCTTTATTCGCAATTCTTTACACACAAACAAGGAAATCGACTTCAGTTCCGCCTCCCTTTTAATGAAGACATTTAAAATATAAATATATAAAAAGGGGAAAAATAAAATAAAGGTTTTTTCTTTCTCGTAAATATGTATATATATGCAGTATTTTTACAAAGGACGAAGACAAGGTTGAATCAGTGCAAATAATCATGGTATCAATCAGGCCACTCTGACTGTTAAGTGTTCATCAGAGAGACAGTCTGGGGGAAGAACTTGTCTCTATGGCACCATGTTTTTGCAAATGGCGCTCTGTAGCACTGTCCTGAAGGTAAAAGTCTAAAAAGCTTGTTGTGGGATCTGCAGAGATGTTAGTTGCCATTTTCCTGACCTAGACCTGTCCTTGATGGAGCGAAGGTCTTTGTGGTTTGAAGTACTTGCCATCACCCTGATCTATAGCTCTGTCCACAAAGTTTCTGTCAAACTTAAGTTTGGAATTTTTTAATTTATTTTTTTGCTGCTTCAAAATGTCAATATACCTTCCAAACAGAAGGAAAAATAATATGGTCAATTAAAAGAATACTTCCAGTCTAAATCTGCCAGGGTATGAATACGTTTGGCATTAACTGCATAAATATTTAGCTTTTTAGCACGTTTTATGTTCTGTGATATTTATAATGCTATGTCCCAATCTTTTGCAGTGCTTTGTGACTATACCTGCAAAAAGCACTTGATAAAAAAATTCCATTCATTAATTTATTCATTCATTTATTCATTCATTCATTCGTCTGATTGGTTTAGATTTATGGAAGCAAATCGTTACCATATTTCAAATGAAAAAGCATTTCTGAAAATGCTTTTTCATTTTAAGAATATGGCTGCATTGTTTGACTCATAAATGAAATTAGTAATCAATCATCCTATTTGCATTTTAATTTTCTTCTTCAAGACTGCTCATTCTTTCACTTAATTAAAATGAAAAAGCATTTCTGAAAATGCTTTTTCATTTGAAATATGGTAACGATTTGCTTCCATATAGATTGCTGTATGTTTTGCAATTTTCAGATGCTTTTAAGAAAGAGAAGATGATGATACAATTTACTGAAAATCTTTTACTTCTACTTTCTTTTTTCCAGGCATGCCGAGAGCCAGCAGAAACATTTGGCTGAGAGGACCCTATCCAAATAAGATGCCCGCCCGTGCTCTGATCCGTTTCCCCTCTGCCAAGTTTAACCCCAGCTCCAAGACAAACCTTTCCTCTCTGGATCATTTCCTCTGCTCACCGTGTCTATCCAAAACCTCCCCGCTTGTCCCAAGTATTTTTGCTCCTTCCCCACTTCCCCTGTTTCCTGCCGTTTACCTTCCTGCCAACTCACTGACTTCACTGGTAGCAACAGCACAGAAGAAAAGACACTTTCTTTAAACTGCTTTTCCCTGCGGCAAAAGATGGAGCAGCGCTTCCGTCTTCCTGGGAGAAGAGGAAAACTGATTGTGTGTTGTAATAGATTCTGTCCCCCAGGCTTTCTGTGCAGTAATCGGCCTTGCTTTGCTACTGTTTCTTTTCAACTTTCTACATTTGCCACTAAATTATAACTATTCAAATGCAAAAAAATGTGGAAAAAAAATAAAATAATAGTTAAAACTTTAGTAGGAAGTCAGTCATGAGAAGAAAAAAAGGAAAAACACTGTATGAAAAGAAAACGTAAAACTAACTTCTTCAGATCATTTTAAGTTGGACTCAAGGTTGAACCGTTTTTATTCTGCACAAATGGTAGTTTTCAACTGAGAAATGTTTGTCCGAAGGTGCTAAACGAGTGTAAAGGAAACATGCCTGCTTTGTAGTGGAGTTGTAGACTTTGGTAATACGTTCACTCTGAATTGCTCTATCAGCATTTTGTGAATGTTGAATCTTTCTGACACAAGTCATTTCAAATGAATAAGTGTGTTAATATCATTTTCATCCTGCTGTATTCAGATGCTTTATTTGAGGGAAGAAAAGTTTATGTACAGATATGTAAAATAAAAAATAAACTTGGTTTCGTATTAGTTGGCTTGTGCAGTTTGTGCCCCCAGTCAGCCGAGCAAAGCTTGCAGATTCCTCTTTCGAAGAAACGTAGAATGCGTGATGTTATTAACTGTGACTCAGCTGCTGCTATTTTCCTCCTGCCTCATCATGTCACTTATTTAGACAGCTTGTTTTTTTCTTCTCCTTCTTAAGGGGGACTGCAAATTAATTTGGGCAACCCCTTCAAAGTCATAACCAGGACTTTTTCTTTTAACAAAATAACAACCAGTGATCTTAAAACGAATAATAAAGGAAATTTTGTGGTGAGAGACGAAAATATACTGAGACAAATCTATATGACTTGAATGTTTTGAGATGAATACAATAATTTTTTTTCAGGTAAACCATTTTCTCCCGGTGGGACATAAACCTGAACCAAATAGAGATCGTGAGTTTCGATGTTTGACAGCAGCCCTGTGGTCAAGGCGTAAAAAGAGCAGGAAACTCCTGCAGCCACACGCAGCTACTACAGTTTTCAAAGAAATGCACTTCCCTTAAAAGACTGTGTGAAACACAAAGGTATATATATATATATATATGGAAATTTGTATTTCAGTAATTGTGCACTGTTTTAACAGTGAACTAGTTCATGTTACTAATGAACTTCAGTTGCCTGTCTGACTGGGTCAGTTGTATTTTTACAGCAATGTTTGTGTTTGTTGGACTGACTGTATGCAAACAAATGTATTGGCAAAAAACTGGGATGAATTTCCTAATTCTTTTTTTAAATCACTTTTATCTTTTGTCTATTACAAACCACCCTATAAGAGTATCAGTAGCTCCCCTGGCCACCCCTGAAAAAACAGCAGCCTTTATGAACAACCATAGATCTCACACCCATACTAGAAACAGTATATAAGTACAAAAAGAAATATATAAAAATGACTTCACTTTAGGCTGTCATTCAAAATGCCATTGTCACAGTTACAAGTTTGGAAAAATTATACTGTGGGTATAAAAACAGTAATTATGGCGACTGTTTCCCCATTAACGAGCTGTGGAGCACCATCCAGGATGGATGGATGATGCAACATTTGTATCTTGCTGCAAATTGTGAAGTGGAATATTTGTAATTCTCTATTCAATCACCAGGATTTTTTTTTCTCCTCCCAGGAATTTATATGGGACTTTTATTTAGAAATGTTATTTGGGAATCTTTTGAAGAAATTTGTCAATAGTTTATAATGTGAAAGATAGATAGATAGATAGATAGATAGATAGATAGATAGATAGATAGATAGATAGATAGATAGATAGATAGATAGATAGATAGATAGATAGATAGATAGATAGATAGATAGATAGATAGATAGATAGATAGATAGATAGATAGATAGATAGATAGATAGATAGATAGATAGATAGATAGATAGATAGATAGATAGATAGATAGATAGATAGATAGATAGATAGATAGATAGATAGATAGATAGATAGATAGATAGATAGATAGATAGATAGATAGATAGATAGATAGATAGATAGATAGATAGATAGATAGATAGATAGATAGATAGATAGATAGATAGATAGATAGATAGATAGATAGATAGATAGATAGATAGACAGTCGAAACTACACTGTAAATTTGATAGGGGTGAGTTAGGTGACATCTGAGCTGGCTACTAAAAAAGGGCATTTGTGTATTGCTCATCGACTACCGTTCTTGATTTTGACATATTTGCGGGAAAATAAGCATGTTTCCGCCCCCCTGGAAAGAGCAGATAATATTTAATAATTCCTCCTGCGTTTGAGGAGCCCACGCAGACCGCCTGCTGACCCTCAGCTGGCTCTTGACTCTTGGCATGATGCAGTTTAATGTCACTGTGATTCATTTCACCATGAAAGCTATTTAACCTTCTCTTTTCCTGGCATGATTGATTGTCAACCAATGTTCGTTGCATCATTAATAGCGCTGATGGGACTGCATTTAGATAGGTTTTCCAATTACCACGCTGCACAAGAGATGGCGTCATAATTAGAGCACAGTGCACCGATTGACTCTAATTAGAAGTTCTGTGTAACTCCCTCCCTGGTGATTGAGCTCCTTTCCTTTGAGTTTAGAGTGTAGACTTGTGAACTTTGACAGGATGTGGTCAGAGCTATATATAATATCCTATATAATAAATCACCTATCACATCAAGTGGACAGGTGGATTTACAAGGAGGGCGAGAAGGAAATCAATGGAAATTACATAATTACGTCTCAGTTTTATTTTTGCTTGCGCCGGAATTCCCCCTCTTGTTTGTATAAGACGCTGAGATGGAAGCAGACGCGTATTGTTGCTGTTTTACCAAGCTCTATCACAGTTCTTTATCTGATAAGAAATATGAGACACTTTCATCTTTGTAAGTCAGAACCAACTGATCAGATAAGCTTTTATTGTTTCATTGTTAATTTTCGGTTTTATAAATGTCCAAACTGAAGGATATCAGAGGTGTTTTGTAGAAACGTGTTGATATCTGTTATTCTCCTGCAGGCTTATCCAGTTGTGCGACAATGCTGCTGCTCGCCCTGAACTTGCATGCATCCACTGGACTGCCGCTGCCGCTGAGCGCAGAAAATAGCACACAGTGCGCATTGCTCTTCAAGAGCCTCCGGCTGAATATCACGAAGCTTCTCAAAAGTGTGAGTAAACTTTACTTAAAACTACAGCCTATATAATATTTATTAAAATTTCCTTAACGTAAAAAAACAACCCAAAAAAATTATTTTTCTTTCTTTGTATTGCAGGAAGATTTGTGTTATGGCCTGATCCAATCTAATGAAGTGACAGTGAGGGGCGTCGAAACAGTACAGGCCTGCGCACCTTCTGGGACTCAGGTAAAAAAAAAGAAATATTAAGTTATTAACGATTTATTTTATTTTATTGATCAATATTAGAAGGTAACAGTTGCCCTGGACGAAGCCCCTTTAGCCTTTGGCTTGCGAATTTTCTATTTAAAATGACTATAAAATACACTTCTAAGATAATAATAATAGAGACAATACATTAGATTAAATAATAAAACTAAGACATGTAATCCTTTGTTATTTAAGACTATTTAGTAACAAGAAAAATGAAGAAATGCAATTTATTTCAGAATCAATAATTACCAGATCTCTTAAATAATTCTCAACAAAATATGACAAATTATGACAGCAAAATATTGCATGTAAATGAAAACAGGTGTGACGAGCTCTGTTTTCAGCTCTGCTTACAGTTTCATTTAATGAACTGTGGCATCTGTTTTGGCCAGTAATGCAATCTCCACCACAACAACAACAAAAACCTCATGTAAGAAACGTACTTTCCCCACAGAACTCTGGTTGCGTGATGCTGACAAATTCGTCCTTCAATGAGGTATGTTGTTGCTGCAAGTTGTTTTCAAACTGTAATTTTTGGACACAATAAAGAAAAGGTGAAGTCACGTTTTGTGCCTTTATTTTTGTCCTGACAGAGTGAGTGTGTGATCAACATCATGAGGGATTTGGCCTACTATGATGCTGCTATTTCATCGTACCTCGAGTCCCCACTCTACAGGCCTGATAAGGAAGTTCCACTTCTGAGCCCTACTCTGGGACTCATCCAGGACCTGAGGAAGGTGAGTAAGAATGATTGGGCATATAGTGAGAGAAACATGTGATGTTTAAGAAATCTGTTGGGAAATTCAGAATTTGAAAGTTGCATGACAAAATCCTTTTCTTGGTTTGCACAGAACTGTTCCCCGGAGACACAAAGAGGGCACAACTCTTCCGAGGTACTCCTTCTTTTGTTTTTTTTCTCCTATTTAAACCACTGCTTTTGTTCAGTTTTTTTTTCTTCCTCTAATCTCTGTAAAGATCAAGATTTTTAAATATTATTTCTAAGGGAATTTCTGTTCTTAAACCAATCATCATTTTTCTGCTTTTACACTCTGCCTGTTTACTATTGAAGGACACAGACAATCTGTGGAATAATGACTCCTATATAAACCGGCAGAAGATGTGTAAGATTATGAGAGGCTTCCATGCACGTGCCATCACCATTAACCGAGCCATTGGCTACATCTCCTCCGGGGACCACAGGAAGTAAACAAACAGAAGCTTCAACAACATCACCATCAGTCCTGTCAATATTGCAGTATTTCCCCTCCATAAGATTTACCATAACAGTCATTCATATCACAAGCTACTGCATCTGTGGTGCTTCACACCAAACAAAGCTGCTCAGGCATAAGCTAGCTGTGTGGACCCCCTTCTCTTTGTGTGAGCCAAGGGTCCACCAATCTAAGGTTAGTAAAGGTCATGTTGGCCTGTTTCAGTATGAATGTATTCCAGTATTGTGGAAAACTATTTATTTATGTGATATTTATTTAATGAAGGATTTTATTTATTTGATGGCCTGTGATGTTATTTATTTATAATACATTATTTGTTTCTGCAAACCTGAAGTTAAAGCAGTGTTTTGTGAGAATGTTGCTTTATATGTTTATAAATAACATCTAGTAAAAGGATATGTACAAATTGCCCACAAATGTTTAATTCCATACTTTTCCAGACTCAAGTTTTTCACATTCTGTGGCCCATTTTTAATGTCTGCAATGCCATGAAAAAGTATTACCCACTTAGATATTTCTTCTTTTGGCTTCTTTTGCTTTTTTGTCACATTTAAATGTTTGAAGTCATGACATTTTAACATCAGACAAAGATAACCTGAGTAAATGCAAACAGTGTTGAGGTAGTGCTTAGTTACTACACGAAATCTATGTGAAAAGTATGGCCTTTTATACTTAAGCTTTCATGGCATTGTACACTCATTTAGTCGTAGCTTCCATTGCAATGGACATCAAAAAACACAAATAAACACATGAGAATATAAACATTTATTCTCCCCTCTATTTCTATGTTGAAGAGGTGTAAATATCAGCTGAATAAAAGGTTTTTCAGCTGCCATACTGATTACCCCTTCAAATCAGGTCTGAAGGGGTTTAATTTGAATTTAGTCCATGAAGTAGACAAATTTGGGTAAAATACAAATTGCAGACATTTGGCATAACTGGGTGATATTGTAAGGATGAAAAGGGGTTGTTTGTCACATATGTTAAATTTTGCCTATACATACATACTCCACAGGAATGCAGAATAATATTTAATCACATTTCTGGGTGTGAAACTAGACCACAAACCTTCCTTGAAACCTCAAGACATGTAAAAATGAAAATAGCAAAAGGTTTATCAGTTTTGGGAAATCAAGGCAAAATGAACCATGGAGCAATGAACATTCTGTATAATGGACTTGTGCGACCTTTTCTCATTTACTGTATGGCAGTAACTGAGAAATACCTATTCAACAACCCTACACCCACTATACATATAATCAGGTCCGTAAATATTGGGACACTGACTCAATTCTCATCTTTTTGGCTCTATAAACCACCACAACATATTTGAAATGAAACAACCAAGATGTGCTTAAACTGCAGACTTTCAGCTTTAATTTGAGAGTATTTACATCCAAATCAGGTGAACGGTGTAGGAATTACAGCCGTTTGAATGTATGCTTCCTACTTCTCAAGGAACCAAAAGTAATGGGACAATTGGCTGCTCGGCTGTTCCATGGCCAGGTGTGTGCTCTTCCCTCGCTATCCCATTCATAAGGAGCAGATGAAACATCCAGAGTTTATTTCAAGATACTGTTGCTGTTAATTCTCAATATGAGATCTAAAGAGCCGTCACCATCAGCAAAGCAAGCCATCATTTGGTTGAGAAATCAAAACAAACCCATTTGAGAGATAGCAAAAATGTTAGGCATGGCCAAATCAACAGTTTGGAACATCATCAATAAAGAATGATCACATCAGTGAGCTCAACAACACCAAAAGACCTGGAGGACCACTGAAGACCAATGTGGTGGTTGACCAAAGAATTTGTTCCCTGGTGAAGAAAAACCCCTTCACAACAAGGGGGAAGATCAAGAACACTCTCCAGGAGGTAGGTGTATGTGTGTCAATGTCTACAATCAAGGGAAGACTTCACCAGAGAGAATACAGAGGATTTACCTCAAGATGTAAACCATTGGTGAGCCTCAACAACAGGAAGGCCAGATTAGAGTTAGCCAAAAAAACAAAGCTTTTACAGTTCTGGAACAACACTCTATGGACAGATGAGACAAAGATTAACTTGTACCAGAGTGTTGGGAAGAGAAGAGTATGGCGAAAGAAAGGAAAGGAACTGCTCATGAGTAAAAACATACCACCTCATCAGTGAAGCATGGTGGTAACATCATGGCATGGGCTTGTATGGCTGTCAAAGGAACTGGTTACCTTGTATTTATTGATGATGTGAATGAAAACCAGCAAGATAAATTCTGAAGTGTTCTGGGCAATATGAACTGCTCATATTTAGCCAAGTGCCTCCGAATTCATAGGCTGCCGCTTCACTGGGCAGATGGACGACCCAAAGCATACTGCAAAAGCCACCAAAGAGCTTTTTAAGGCAAAGAAGTGGAATGTTATTCAATGGCCAAGTCAATCACCTGACCTGAATCCGATTGAGCATCCACTTGCTGAAAACCAAACTGAAGGGAAAATGCCCCAAGAACAAGCAGGAACTGAAGACATTTGTAATAGAAGCCTGGCAGAGCATCGCCAGAGATGAAACCCAGCATCTGGTGATGTCTCTGACTAGGCTGTGATTGACTCCAAATGATTTGCATCCAAGTATTGAAAATGGAATCACTGAATAATTATTGTTACCTTGTCCCATTACTTTACGTCCCTTGAGAAGTGGGAGACACACATTGAAATGGCTGCAATTCCTACACTGTTCACCTAATTTGGATGTAATGTGATTTGTCTGCAGTTTAAGTATATCTAATAAATCTATTGTGGTGGTTTGGGGGGCAAAAAGATGAGAGCTAAGTCGATGTACCAATATTTATGGGTCTGACTGTATTACACCAAAGCAATCGCGAATGTAAATAACGCAGGAAACAGAGAATACACGTTCTCACTGTTTTTAAAGTCACAAATATTGAAATTGGCCAAATGGACAAAGTTCAATACAACAATTGGTATGTTTAGGGCAAAAAACCATTTACTTCTAGGCAATATCCAAAAATAATCAGGGACACAGACGGGGGTTATAATTTAAGAGGGAAAGTAAATAGAAACAGAGCATGTTCTTAAAGTAAAAAGTAGTTTGCGTTTTTGTGGGTTGTGGGGTGGATCTATGGTAGGTTTGGGTGATGGCTAGAAGCAAAGCAAGTTTTGTTTGTTGTGAGGATTGATCTTTGTACTTGTCTGTCATATGGGATTCAAACATTGGTTGCTGTTGTCACTAATCTCCCATATATTATTGAAACTGAAACAAATGTGATGTTAATGTTTGTGTTTTAAGTTTTTTTTTTTGGGATGTAAATAATTTGGAGAGGTGATATATTTAAAAGGAGGTATGGAATAATTAGTTTTTGTACCAACTACTTTAAGAAAAATATGTTTTTTTATGTCTGATAGGTTTCAACCTTGTTGTTTTTCCTTTAACTAACTAAACCCAATTAACACAAAGTTTGTTAAATGATATCACTCTGTTTTGCAGCTCTGGTTGCGGAGTTCTTGCAGCTTTTCCTTGTGTGGTGTCTGACAACTATTATATACAAATGGTGCAGTGGGGGACCTCTGAGGCCTTCACAAGAGTTTTGTACTTGAGTTATTTTGAAGGATGAAATGTTTTGGCCGGAAAGAACAGAATTGCTGTTCTTGGCACCTTGAGCAATACAGAACAAATTTCTCTGTTCTTGCAAAGTATATATTGGCCTTAAGGGGGCTGGTAATGCACATTGGTGCTAAAGTTTCCAAAGTAGTAGTCAGAGGTTAGCTACATTGTCAGGTCAGCAGTCATTTAGACACTTGACCTTGAGGTAAGAGGACTTTTTGTGTTTTTCACATTAAAATCTAACTTTCTGTTCTTCTGTGCTCCTCTTCTAAGGCTTTTACAGAATATGTTTATAACTACTTATTACTACTCTAACCCTTAAAAGTATAAAAGGAGAGCTATAGATAGGATAATTTTATTCTTTGCTATGCTTCATTACTAACAGAAAAAAGATCCCAGTTGGAGATGTTTGTCTCACATGACAACCAATCCCATTGTTGGCATACACATGCATGATGTAATACATCTAGTCCTTTCTTTCTTTGTGGACTGGAAAATTGGGAGGGTAATTTGTATGTCTACCACTGTATCTATAAGAACTGTGACTCAGAAAGGGAGTGAATGAAATAACAGGGATTTTGCACAGGTTTATTTCTGTTCTGGAGTTTTGTTCTTGATACTGTTATACTACTTGATACTAGTTTCCCATCAGTTTTGTACTGGCCTCTTTGAAATGCTGGAACATATTGATGAAATAAAACAATTGTCAAAAAATGTAAACATTTCTTGATCACTGCTAATAGAGTTCAAATATTTAGTTTGTCTTGACTGAAACGTATTGAGAACATACCGAACAGTGATTTTAAAGCCAAGGTATGTATGAACCATGATTTTTAAATTTTTGGTGTACAATTACATCCCTATATCTTTGGTATGCTTTCTCCCCGTATTTATTAAGATCATCATTTAAAAACTGCTGTTGTATTTACTGAGGTTATGTTTGACTGGTATTAAACTTTGTTTGATGATTTGACACTTAACTGTGATAAGACAGCAAAAACTTAAGACATGTATAAAGGGAGAAATACTTTTTCACAGCAATGTAATTTACATACAAAAGATTCCTTGAAATTAACAGCAGACATTTTTTCTACAGTGATCAAGCTTTTTATGACATATGGTTAAAACTCCACTAAATTTGAATTAAAAATAAAAAAACGGGGAATAACATTCTTTTGAAAATTAACACCTGTTTTCCTAAAGATATTTTTGTTCTGAAAAACATAGGGTTTAAATGTGTGTTATGATCCACAGGTGTTTGTGTGTTTATCATGTCCATCTTTTTATTATGTTCTTTGGGTCTTGCCTTATTCAGTAGTTATTTTTGCCATTAGGATTTTGCCATATTAGTTTATTTCTTTGTGTTTAGTTTTGTAGACTGTTCTTTGTACATTGGGATTTAGTTCTCTTACATCTCCGTTATGCTTTCCCCCTTGGTTTTGTCTTAGTTTAGCCTGATTCCTTTTTGTCTCCCTCCCTTGGTTCCCCTGTCTTTGTTCTGCCACAACTGTCTCACATCTCCTCTGATTAGCTCATTCGTCATCTTCCACGCCTGCTTCAGTATAAGCTCCTGACTTCTTATTGTTCACTGCTGGATTCTTGTTTAACCACCTTATATTCCAGTCCTCCATCATCCTGCCTGTGCTCTATGTTCTAGTCTCCTTGTGCCACACTGCCTGTAAGTTTTCGGTTTTGTTTATTAAAAGGCTCTGTTGCCAGTCGATCTGCACATGATATTGAACAAATACAAATATTTGCTGATTTTACAGCTGGAAGAAAACTGGAATATGTTTTGTTCTGATTCCCATAACCTGCGTATATTGTAATAAATATCTTCATTAGTCTGCAAGATGAGTGTTTGGTGAATTTGTTTTTGGATTTCCTCTATGTGCCTCAATTACAGTAATCATGAAGAGGCTTTGTACATCAATATGTGAGCTGTAACAAGAGAAATGTTAGTGTGTGACTGAGACCAAGTCAAAATACATGCTTTATAAAATGGTGTCAGTTTTTTTTTTTCTGGGGTGTTCTGCAAATTGGGTTTTTGGTTTAGTTGTTTGACTTTTTATCAGCCCTGTTTTTAAAATGGCACCTAAGGAAGGCAAACAAAATATCTGAAAAACAAGAATAATCTGAAAATAAAAAATATGTATTTTGTCTCTTCAGTATCAGGGTTTACATTTGAGAATAGCATTAATTTACCATATTTAACTAAAATAATCCAGCAGCCTTTAAAGGAAAGTTTATTTTTCTAATTAAAAGTCATTTCAAATCTTTGTATATTAAAACATGTCATCAATGTAAACTATCACCATATAAAATACATAAAAAAGGTTTATTTTTCAAACCACATGTGTTTTCTTGTCTGGTCCACATTAAGAAGCATAATTATGCAAAACTTTTAACAACTTTAGGTTTTCCACAGTCATAGAAAAAGAAAACACTAATAGACATACGATTAAAACAGGTGCAGAAAAATCGACAAATTTAAAAAAGATGTTTGTAATAAACAAAAATTATACGTACAGAAAAGACTGTAAATAAATGGTAACTGGAACAAATTTATATAGCATTTTTCTAGTCATACCAACCAGTTAATGTGCTTTACACTAAAGGCACAATCACCCAAAAGCCTGACAAAATCAACACTTTCTCACACTGACAGGTAAGGAACTTGAGGTTAAGTGCCTTGCCCAGAGGTCACGAAGTAAACCAGAAGCAAACCCACAGCATTCAGAATGCAAGATAATTACATTCCCAATGAACGTTACATTACATATATGAGTAAATATTAGCATAACTGAGTACATATGAACACAAATCTGTTTTAATGCCTGTTTTACAAAATATTCCATAGGATTTTCCCTAAAGGGGTTTTCATACATCGCACTTGCAGCCATGCAGTAGCTATATAAAGGCACCTTTATGTAATAGGATACAAAGGCTCATATTTGCACATTTTAAAATATAAGAAATACTCTTCTGTGTGTAGAAAATAAAGAGGATGAGGTGAGGTTTGGTCCAGTGGTTGATGCTGCTTTACTGCACTCCTGAGATCCTTGCTTCATCCCACAGATAATCCACAGTTTGTTGAATTCAAATGTTTTACCTGGCAGTTTATCTGTCCATTAAATCTGAAAGCAGACACAACAGAAGAAATATAATCATTTTGCTAAGTTACTCCATGCTGCACCTCGTCTTTACCTGTCGGGTGCTGCAAGTGTCCAAGGCCTAATCTCACCACTATGCACCTCTTTTCAATGTTTGTGGACATAAAATATGACATAGACATTTATTAAATAGTTAGTACACTGATTTTGGGGAAAATCAAATAAAAATAAGAAAGAGATACAGAAATAGCCAAGGTTACTAAGAGGCAGGGAGGGAGAACATTGGCCCAGCGGTAAACATGACAGCATAATGGCTTCCTCCAGTCAAAATAATGAAGGGTTTTATTATAGCAACTCTAGTATACCACTAGGATTTGTGGGGTGGTGAGGAGAACGTTAATACTGCTGTCAGGACACATGGTTACTGAGGTCCATGTATGAGTCACAATAACAGGAAGATAACCTGCCTGCTCACTGAGAAGCTGAGCCATGCTGAAGGGTCAGCAGGATGACTGAGACGGTTATGTTGTGAGTTGTTTGTTGAAATTTTGGTTGTCATGTTAGATAAGATTACAGTTTTGTTGGTGGTGAGCAGGTAAATGCTCGTTTTTTGGTGGTTTGATGTTTTTTTTTTTTTTACTTTACATTTATTGATTTAGTTCTTGAACCGGTTTGATTTGGGGGCCTTAAAACATTGGTATTTTGTTAAGCACTGAGGCATGTTTCCACCACGTCATCCACAGTGGGTGTTACACAAAGCGAGGGAAAGCATGGTAGTGAGATATTGGAGCTTGCTGAGCTGCGTACAATGTTCCTCCTAATGCAAAAAGAGAGAATTCATAAACTTCCTTTAATAGGGAAAATGGTCTGTAAAATGTTTTCATTTGCATATATTTTTCTACAGTATGTTTTTTGTCGTCACTGCTGTACTTGTTGCTCTATTGACTGCAGCTTCGACCCGGTCAGGGGTGACGTTGCAGAACTCTAAAAGGAGCACCTAAACCTTTTGCTCAAGCAGATTTATTCCTTTTGAAGAATCACATTAGTAAAATGTTAGTCAATTCTCCTCCTATTTTCAATTCAGAAACAATGTCAAGAAATGGCTTTGTGGCCATCAAAACTGCCTGCATTTGATACTTTATTATGTCCTTAACGTTATCAACATATTTAATGTATACATTTAGTTATGATGTACAGTTTGTACATTTTTAACATAAATACCAGCTTAACCCAGCTTTTCACAAAATACCTAGCTGGTCGCTGTATTTGCGAGGACTCACAAGTTTACTTGTTGTTCCACACACACAAATAAAGACCAGGGCCTGTATTTTCACATTCTCAGAGTCCTCTCAGGGAGCTCCTATCTTAGCCAATAAATTCTTGTCAAGGACTCCTAGCTTGAGAGTGATTGACTTTGCTGCTGATATTGACTCTAAGCAAGAAGACAAAACTTTCCCATCTTAGTGAGGAGGTGTGGTTGACCCCGTTGCTAGTCGTGATGTGATGCTGTCTTCTAAGAGCTGTGATTGGTCTGAACAGTCTCATGAAGAGAATGCTCAGGGTTCTCTATAATGCTCTTCATTTTATGATAAACATTATGCAAACCTTCTTTGAACAAATCATCTCCAGAGGTTCCAGAGGAGTCCCTAAAACAGAGCCAGCCTTCTTTTTTAGCTTGTTGAGATTTTTTAAGTCCCTGACTTTTGATGCTGCTACCCCAGCAAATGATGGCAGAAAAATCACACTCTGCACAACAGACTTATAGAAGATATGCAGCATCCTGTTGCAAACACCGAAAGACCTAACCTTCCTCAAGAAGTACAGTCTGCTCTGTCCGTTCTTGTAGACGGCTTCACAGTTGCATCTCCACTCCAGTCTGTTGTCCAGGTGAACACCGAGGTATTTACACTCCTCCATCACCTCCACTTCTTCTCCCATGATGGAAATAGTGTTTGACCTATTCCTGTTTCTTCTAAAATTTACAATCATGTACTTTGTTTTATTCACGTTCAAGAAGAGATGATAACAGACATTCCTGAGCAGATCAAGTGTCGTTCTATGCGCTCTCAGCACCAGCCTGGACTGTGAGCAGCTCTGGTATCTGCTGCGATTAGAAGCTACAGAGGAGATAGCAGCACACCAACGAACTTCTCCACAGATGGGGGAGCGTTGTAGATGACCATTTAGGACTACTGACATCATCATGTACAACATAACAAATACTTATTCACCTCATTTACATCTTCCTTCTGTGTATATAGTGCTTAGATTAATGTACTGTATCTTGGTATCTTGTCTAGAGTTTGTATTTATGTGTGTATATATATATATATAAAATATATAAATAAATAAAAATAATATATATAAATAATATATAAAATAATATATAATATGTTTGGATGGGTTGTACTGGAATTCTAATTTCCCCTCGGGGATCAATAAAGTATCTTTGAATTGAATTGAATTGAATAAAAATATATATATACAGGTCCTTCTCAAAAAATTAGCATATTGTGATAAAGTTCATTATTTTCCATAATGTCATGATGAAAATTTAACATTCATATATTTTAGATTCATTGCACACTAACTGAAATATTTCAGGTCTTTCATTGTCTTAATACGGATGATTTTGGCATACAGCTCATGAAAACCCAAAATTCCAATCTCACAAAATTAGCATATCATTAAAAGGGTCTCTAAACGAGCTATGAACCTCATCATCTGAATCAACGAGTTAACTCTAAACACCTGCAAACGATTCCTGAGGCCTTTAAAACTCCCAGCCTGGTTCATCACTCCAAACCCCAATCATGGGTAAGACTGCCGACCTGACTGCTGTCCAGAAGGCCACTATTGACACCCTCAAGCAAGAGGGTAAGACACAGAAAGAAATTTCTGAACCAATAGGCTGTTCCCAGAGTGCTGTATCAAGGCACCTCAGTGGGAAGTCTGTGGGAAGGAAAAAGTGTGGCAGAAAACGCTGCACAATGAGAAGAGGTGACCGGACCCTGAGGAAGATTGTGGAGAAGGGCCGATTCCAGACCTTGGGGGACCTGCGGAACCAGTGGACTGCGTCTGGAGTAGAAACATCCAGAGCCACCGTGCACAGGCGTGTGCAGGAAATGGGCTACAGGTGCCGCATTCCCCAGTCCTGGGCTACAGAGAAGCAGCACTGGACTGTTGCTCAGTGGTCCAAAGTACTTTTTTCGGATGAAAGCAAATTCTGCATGTCATTCAGAAATCAAGGTGCCAGAGTCTGGAGGAAGACTGGGGAGAAGGAAATGCCAAAATGCCAGAAGTCCAGTGTCAAGTACCCACAGTCAGTGATGGTCTGGGGTACCGTGTCAGCTGCTGGTGTTGGTCCACTGTGTTTTATCAAGGGCAGGGTCAATGCAGCTAGCTATCAGGAGATTTTGGAGCACTTCATGCTTCCATCTGCTGAAAAGCTTTATGGAGATGAAGATTTCATTTTTCCGCACGACCTGGCACCTGCTCACAGTGCCAAAACCACTGGTAAATGGTTTACTGACCATGGTATCACTGTGCTCAATTGGCCTGCCAACTCTCCTGACCTGAACCCCATAGAGAATCTGTGGGATATTGTGAAGAGAATGTTGAGAGACTCAAGACCCAACACTCTGGATGAGCTAAAGGCCGCTATCAAAGCATCCTGGGCCTCCATAAGACCTCAGCAGTGCCACAGGTTGATTGCCTCCATGCCACGCTGCATTGAAGCAGTCATTTCTGCAAAAGGATTCCCAACCAAGTATTGAGTTCATAACTGTACATGATTATTTGAAGGTTGACGTTTTTTTGTATTAAAAACACTTTTCTTTTATTGGTCGGATGAAATATGCTAATTTTGTGAGATAGGAATTTTGGGTTTTCATGAGCTGTATGCCACAATCATCCGTATTAAGACAATAAAAGACCTGAAATATTTCAGTTAGTGTGCAATGAATCTAAAATATATGAATGTTAAATTTTCATCATTACATTATAGAAAATAATTAACTTTATCACAATATGCTAATTTTTTGAGAAGGACCTGTATATATATATATATATATTTATTTTTTTTAGGAGTTTTCCAATTTTTGCCAAATGTTTATTTTTGAAAGCATTTTACAGTCTGTAAAATTTTAAATAATTCTGTATGTGATTTTGATTTACTTTTTATTCATGGTTATTCATTATTGTTTCTATCATTTATTTATTCTTCCTAATATTACCTTACTAGAGGTGCACCTTTAATTTTTCCTGCCGCCCAAACTATTTAATTTCCCCCTAGGGGGATGAAAAAGTTAATCTTATCTCTATATTAATAATTTTATGATTGTTATAGAAGTTTATGTGCTCATTTACTCGACTATTAAGAGGGTGGATCTCTGCACGATGGAGCTGGTAGTGTTTTATTCATTTAGTGTTGTTCATTGTATTGAAAATATCTCTCCTTTCTCTTTCCAAATCTTTGCAAAAAATTACTTTGAGACTTTCAGAAAACTTTAGGAAAAATTGATCAAAAATACAACGACATTTTTCAATAAAGACTACCTATTTGGAAGATAAATGTCAAGGAATTTAGAGTAGATAAAATTTGTGGACCATACCTTGCAGCACCTCCTGAACCTCAGATGGTAAGACATCCAGATCCCTCACACCGTCCCACAGGTCGTTCGCTGTGGCCTCTCCTCGCTTCCTTCCATTCTTCCACTTTACCAGCATCTTAAACTTCTGCATGTTCACATCCCTCTCTGTCTCCTTGATATCTTCCAGATCTTTGTTCATTAAGCCCAAGAAGATGGCCACCTGCATCCACTCTGACCCAAGCATCTTTGAGATCTGCAGGAGTTGCTTCTCCGACAGGTCTCTCCGACCACAGTTCGTTGATTCTTCTCCATCTGGAGAAAGAGACATTGTTACCGTAAACGTTTAGCTTAGTTTAGTTTAATTTAGTAACTCAATGCAGCTGTGCTTAAAAGTCTTCCAATAAGTGGTCAAAAGATGAACAGATTCAAACAGCAACTGCAGTTTTTTTACAGGCATTTTGGTCATCTGAGCTGCTTCTGGTCCTCAGTCCTGTAGGACAGAGATCCTTATGTTAGTTGCAACGCAGAGGCTGAAAATATGATGGAAAATCTGTATCTAACTACAAGGTAAAGAAGACGCTTACGCTTTGCTCTTTGCCTTGGCTTTTGTTTTAAATTGGCCTGGCAGTCATCTGGAAAAAAGCAGCAGATAGACATCAACCGTATTCTAACAAGATGAAACTACAAACATGCATAAAATCCCAGTGAGTTTGTTTGATTCCACTGAATTATTAGCAGTTAAAATGGGAAGATGAGGAGCCACTTTTGTCCATGATGAAATAGGAATAAAAAATAAAAATTCTACAAGACAGTTTCGAAATTGATGAGTTCAGTTTAAATTAATGAAATTATTTGTCAGATGTAAAACGTCGAAGTAAGTTAAAAACAAGAAGGCCTGCAATTCATCTATTGGTCTTCAATTAGAACTTGATGAATTTATGCAACAACACCATCATGAAGGTTTATGTTTGCCATTTCAAGAAATGTTAAAAGGCTTTATTGGTAATATGTTTATGTTTGTTTGCATTTATTTTTATTATTTCTATAGCTTTCAATAAAATGATCAAACAGTTGATCATCACATTGGGAAAAACATTTTGTTTGCTGACAATGGGTCCAGGATACCCCCATATACAGACATGCCTCAAGGACAATCATCAAATAAGAATCAGGGAATATGTGACAAACTGTGTTTTACAGCTTGATATGGGAATTGCTCTGTTTAGGACAGAAAGGTATTGCAGAGGGTGGTGAAATCAGGCCAGCACATCATTGGGCTCCAACTTGCTAGTAAATGGACTTAAATTATATAACGCCTTTTCAATCATACCAACCACTTAAAGCACTTTGCACTAGTGCCACATTCACCCATGAACACATTCAAACACTGATTTGCAGATTGGTAGGCAACTTGAGGTTAAGTATTTTGCCCAGGGGCACATCAAGACGTGCCAGGATGAAGCTGGAACGGAACCGGTTTTTAGAATCTAACCAACAACTTTCGGATTGCAAGACGACTACTCTTCCCACTGAGCCACAGTCACCTCCACCTATTGAGGATGCTTACAGAAAGCGTTGTGTCAGGAAGGCAGTTAAAATCAGGAAAGACTCCTGTCACCCAGCACATAGACTGTTTGTCCTCCTGCCCTCCCCAGTCTACATCTCTTTTAACCTTGTTAATTTTATGTAATTTAGTCTTTTTTTCCAAATTTCATTGGTATTTGAATCAAAATGTACCATTCTAGTCATTATGACTAGACAATTTTTTTTGCCTTTGCTTTTTTAACCCCCTAAAATGTTTCAGATCATCAAACTAATTTGAATATCAGACAGAGTTAACCTCAGTAGATGCAAAACTCAGTTTTCAAATGCAAAGTTTAGTTGTGAGGGGAAAAAGCTGTCCAAAAAAACTGGGCCTATGTGGAAAGGCAATGACATCTTAAATAATAAATTAACTGATTTTAGTTTTTATATTTAAAAGTTAAGTCCAATTTCACTAGCTACACCCAATCTATATTACCGCCATTAATGTAGGATAAAGTTATCATTTAAAAAATGTCTATTTGTCTACATGTTATAAGAAGCATCTTCTTGCTTGTATATGAAGCAATAACAAAACTTGTAACCGTCTAAATTTCAAGCTTTTTTTACAATTAGAAACATGTTCAAACTTTTTATGTTAATTAAATATAATGATAATATGACATTTATATGTAACAAAAATGTCCAAATGCACTAGTACCTTCTCTGATGATCGCAGACCAAATGGTTTCATCTGTGGTCGTGTTTCTTACAGACCATTTAAAAGGAGGCTGCACCTCAAAGACGGCTTCAAAGTAGCCTTTTATCTTGATTAGATCTAGAGTGAATTCCAGCTCCTGCAATGAGGCACACAAACATGGTTTAGCATCAGCCAAAAACGTTTAGCTACAACATGGCAAGCAAAACGATCCAAAAGAAAGCCAGCAGGAATACTGATAAAGATAAAGCTAAAACATTCCAAGTCTAACTGCACAAGACTTCTGCGCAAAACTTGATGCATTAGTCTTACTCTTGGCAGCATGATCCAATCTGAATAATGCTTTATGATCACAATTAATGCTCATGAAAACAAACACACCTCAGGTAGGATCTGTCCCTCCGGCTCGCTCGATAGGTGAAATGTCCCCTCAACCAGTTTACACATAGCAGGCTTTTGGATCCTGATGTATTCATTCTCGTATGTGTGAACTTGTTCGTGTATGTCCTGAATGATACCAGCAAAGCAGGATGACAAGATGGAGCAGGGTGTTAATTCGTTTCCTGGCAGCAACAACAAGGAGGATTCACATTAAAGCATCATGAAAGCTGAGAAACCACATGGAAAAAACTAAGTGCAACATATTTAAAGAACTGGCCTCTCGTACGATTATTAATCAGCTGGATCCTCCCAGGCCCACACGTTCATGCAACCGCATTCACACTTCCTTAATGAATTCGCAGCTGCTTTGTAGCTGTCAAGATGTATGTGGTACACTTTGGCTGTTTTTAAAAATATATACTGACCTATTTACTCCTCATCTCCTGCTCAACTTTATTATCAGGCAGGAAGTAAGATAAACCCAATAATACCAGTGACAACAGTATTACACAAGAATGGAAATGTGAACCATGACAATGTCAAAACCACAAAGGCTGCAAACATGAACAAAAGTGAAAGTTACCTTTAGGTCTAAATCTGTTCTTACTGTTCCCACATGCAGTTTTAAAGGTGAGGTATTTTGCTGGAGTTTCAGGCATGAACAGTTGAGCTGATTAAAAGTCTCGACTGATGATTATCTCATGAGTGGAATATTTCTCTGTGTAAGGAAGAATATTTTTCATGCTCTTGTTTTGTTTTTGCTTGCACACTAATGGAAAAATGTATTAGAAATAACAGGCTAAATTCTTTATTAATACATGAGAAATTATTGTTTTTTTAGACTCAGAATCTGTAAAATATTTGATCTAATTTGAAAACTCTCTTAGAGAACAGTAAATGTTAAATAAATTAGATAATTCTGACATAAATTATCTTGAATCTATCATGAGTTTGGCCTTCAGCCAACAGACAATTTAAAAACAAATTACAAAACCAGTGTCAGTCAAAACTCAAGAAATCCCTCAGTTTCCATACCAGAGATCACTTAACTGCTGTCAAGGTAATACCGCTTACATTAATCGAAGACTGGTCATTTATAGCCAGGTAGACATGGAAGCTGTAGTTATTGGAGTCACAGTAGAGCCTTTTGTAGACCAGAACCACCCCATGATACTCTACTGGCAAGGTAATTGGAATGATGGGACCCACGGGGGACAGGACCGTCACCTTCCACTTAACGTGTCTACGTGAGTACTCTGCAGATGGCTCAATGAAAGCCATATCCTTCATATGCAGGATGCTGAACGGCACGACATTGTCAAGAGATTCTAGAAAATGTCAGACATGGAAAAAAGGTTTTATGGCAGTTCTTTTAAACGGTACTCAGTACTGAAGATATTTTTCACAGGCTACAAAAGAGGTCCATGATGTTCTTACGGGCTAAGCAGATGGAATGTGGGAACTGGATAGAGGTAAGGACAGACGCGTCCTTATCGACTGTGTGGATGTTGAAAATTGGTCCAGCTAATTTCCAGGAGTTCGACAGGAAGGAGCTGAATTTGGACCAAGATAAGACAGAGTACTGCACAAGAACCCGCTCACTTGCTTCAAAAACCAGGCCGGTGACCGAACACTCGTACTGGCCTTCTTCCAGCTGCAACCTATAACACACACACGCAGGAAATGATGGGGCTCATTAATAAGTACAAATCTGCTGCTGCGACTGTTTCACTGGCCCACTCACTGGAAACATCCATTTGAAATCCTCTGAGGAGTAACAATCTCTTGGCCATGGGTCTGTAAAGAGCACACAGAAATTTAGTTGCATAACCCATCATAATAAAAACACTATAATAAAGATGAATAAAAGAGCGAGCAAATTATGCTTCTAAAGTGTATTTGCAAAACAGAGCAAAATGAAGCTCTACAAGCAGATAATATCTGGCTTCAGACCTTACCTGAGTGATGGCTTTGCATTTTTCACAGCAAAACTGGAATCTGGGAGCTGTCAGGATGAACAATGATCAAAAATGTTAAAACAAACCAAGTAGCACTACTTAAAAAAAGTTCCAATATATCTTTACCATTTTCAGATACAACTAGACTTTTATGGCATTTAAGGCTTTTTTACTAAGGTAGAATCATTGTACCCTTCAGGCATATCTGAACATGACCTATTTGAACCACTCTTTCAAGAAAATGCAAGTAAACATCCTGCAGCAATATCTACTGTCTTGCTTGTTGCCTGTAGAAATCACTGATGTCATGATCATAACGCATCTGTTCAGTTTACTTGTCTATGCAGTGAAAAGAAAATGTTAGGGGCTGCCCGATACTGTAAAGGAATTTGGGTTAGTTAGGAAAAGGTTTACATAAGTTCTTGCCTGTTTTTTTTGTTTATGGGTTTCTTTATCAGAAAAACATACAAACAAATGTATCCATTGGAAATATGGTTAGTGACAGTGTAACTGGACAAACTCAATCAAGCATTAATGCAGTGTTTGTGTCAGAAAGACAGTGAATGAAGTACTGCCCCACCCTCAACTGTACAATAGTAGATTTTACTGGTTTAAACAAGTAAAAACTACTACCAGGTTGACAGCTTGTGGTGTGCTGATGTATGACTTTGAAATGCCGACAGTTCGCTTAGTTACCATCAAAGTCCAACTGTAGTCTGGCACAGCTGTTTGCATGTAAACTACAGCTGACAAGGAGCACCTCCTGAGCGTAGCTATTAGTGGGGCAGATACTGCCTCCAATGACAAATCATGTCCATACATGACATAAGTTTGTAGAATATTTGTAGAAATCTGAGGCATGCAGTCTGGAATATCCATCCCCAAGACTTTTCCATGGGATTCATATAAGAAAAATGTTTATTTAGAAATCAATTGACACACTGCAGTAATGTCATCTTAAAAGACCTTGTCATTACTGCACTGATTAAGGCCCTCGGTCAATAGAGACGCCTGCTGAAACATTTCAACCAAGCCAGCTGTATGTTCATATTCCATGTACAACCAGAAGCTCCATTGTCTCTCTAAAGGAAAAGCTCCCCAGATCGGAGCCTCCTCCACCATGGCGCATAGAAAAAAACTCCAGTAGGATCTTCTTGTAAAGCTAGTAATGTTGGAACATAACAGGACATTCAAACAATTTTTTCCTTGTCTTAAGATTTTTTTTATATGTCACTTTCCCATGTTTGGTGCTTAGAAATTCTAAAAGGCCAAGTTTGAGGGGTGGAAGGAGACATGGTCTTTGAAGATCTTTCCTGTTCTCTAAGCTCTTCTCCTGCAGATGTCATCTTGTGGTTATTGGGCTGTAGTCAGTGTCAGTATGGGCTTTAATTAAGGTCATGAACAGACTGACAGGCTGTTGGATCCTCTAGGTCAACATACGAGAATTTTTTGGGGTCTGTAAATTAAGCTTCTCGACCCAGAAATCTCAAGATCTTTTAAGGAATAAAAAAATGACTGTCGTGTTTCATCCAACCTTGCCAATGAAGGTACCATGCAAGAGACCTTGCCAGGGCATCTTAACAACCCTGCTATGCTCTAAGACCAAAAGCCTTAATGCCTTTGCCATAAGGGGGTAAAGACGTACTTGTTATTTCTTTCCGGTTCTTAATATGTTGATCAGGAATGTAAATATTTCTGCAAGCATCAATAGAAATTTAATTTGAATACATTTATCCTAGACAAAAGCCCCACATTTATTCATTCCCTGAGGTTTAGGTTTAAGGTAATCCTTTAATTTAACCAACATGTTTCTTCTACCTGGAAGTAATACCAATGTTTAGATAGACTCAGCCAGAGTCCTGACTTGGACTTGATAGAGAATCTGCGAAGGGAGCAAAAGTTTATCATGATGATAAGGAGGCCCTCCAATATTAAAGATTTGAATCTAATCACAAAAGATAAACTATCAAAATACCAGTGAAAATATGCAAAATAAGGTACTGCTTTGAAACGTTGTTTTAATATGTTTTGATAGATCAGTGTCCTATTTCCTACACACAACAAAACAAAACACTACAACCTAAGTATTTGAGTAATTAACAATATTGGGGTGGACTATTATTTGGGGTGAATATTTTGTTGGCACCTGCCTCTCTGTATTGACCTGCCTGCAGCCAAACAGCAAGTTAAACATCTTGCTTGAACGCACGTTTTGTTGTTTTTAGATTCATTTGAGTCAGCCTCTTCATCATTTGCAAAGAGAAAAAGGAAGAAAAATGTTGGAAAGTAAATTTCAGATTTAATTTTGAATTGGTTATCTGGAGTGAAAGACCTACCTTCTTCTTCTCTACCATCTTCTGCACCGCTTCCTGGTGAATGTTGAAATACATAAAAAGGTGGTCAGGAGCACAAAAATACAGAGGACTGATTTTATTAGGCACATACATTTTTTAGGTGAGGATTTACATTTATTATCCAGATTTTACAGTCTGTATGTAATTATTATTATAAAGCTACAGAAAAGTGTAATTTATTTAATTTTAAACCAGGGCAAACTGCAGTCCGTTAAATGGCCACTTCAGAAAAAACCGATCCACCAGTAGAAAATGTATTTAAAAAAGGTTGTATTTTCTATGATATTAATGACTTGATTGCACTTGAATGAATGAATGAATGAAGGATTGAAAGAATTAAATAATGAATGAATAAATTAATTCATTTATTAACATGTAAACAACAACTGTCAGCAGAAAGAAATGTAATGAAAAATATGAATACATAAATAAACTAAAACCTTCCTATTTATTTTGAAAAGGAGCACGAAGAAGACAATAAATCAATAAATCCTACCAGCATTTGTCTCATCCAGTATACACATTATGCATTTCCAAAAAAAAGCAAAACTTCTGGCTTTCATGTAAAGATTAATTTTCCCTGAAAACATATAGTAAAATATTATCCAGCTAAAATGCCAGATAAATCTTCAAGCATTAGGTGTTTGTCTGCTTTTTTATCCAAAGCACAGTAAGTCTCCCTTGGCAGAGAATTAATTTTTATCCACAAAAACCTGAAACTGATTTTAAAAACTCCCATTAGGATCCCCAAAGGGTAAGGGTGTTTCTTTGAGGTAAAGGGCATAAGTTTAAAGTGAGTTTCTCACCAAAATCTTCATGTTCCTCCTCATCTTCCTCTTCTGAGCTGTCCACCTTGAATGTTTCTGTTTGTTCAATAAAACACGTAACACACAGTTAGTAAAACCTTTATGCCGCCCAAGCATTTAACCTTCAAACTGATGTGATATTTGTGCTTAACGGAGCTGCTGCTCTCACTTTCTGAGAATTTAAAAACTATAAAATAAGATGAAATCATTACGTTTTTAACATTAGGAAACAACAAAACATTTAAAGGTTTGGAAAGAAAATATTTGAACATCCCTGAGCTACAGCAAGTTAAACATCTTGCTTGATCGCACGTTTTGTTGTTTTTAGATTCATTTGAGTCAGCCTCTTCATCATTTGCAAAGAGAAAAAGGAAGAAAAATGTTGGAAAGTAAATCCAACATTGCCAACGTCAGTTTCAGATTTAATTTTTAATTGGTTATTTGGAGTGAAAGACCTACCTTCTTCTTCTCTACCACCTTCTGCACCGCTGATGTGATATTTGTGCTTAACGGAGCTGCTGCTCTCACTTTCTGAGAATTTAAAAACTATAAAAATAAGATGAAATCATTACGTTTTTAACATTAGGAAACAACAAAACATTTAAAGGTTTGGAAAGAAAATATTTAAACATCCGTAAGCTACTAAAGGATTTTCAGTTAAAGGTGTTTAATGCAGTTAGAAAGTATTTTTGCCTATGACATCAGGGGATAAGGAGTGTCCATGTCTGACATAAAAGGCCAAATTTATGCAATAATTTTGACTTGTTATTGTTTTAAACATTTGAGTTTAAATGCACTCCTAGATTTTTATGCCAGCTCTATTTCTTTTGCCTCGTGCTTCTTTTTCTGCTTTTTGCATTTTGAAGCTTTACTTACAAACTGCAGAAAATGCAATTATTTAAAAATCATTCCCTGAGCCTCAGATTTTGATCATGACACAATATCAGCTTAATTGCCATTAAAACCCACCTGAGTGCCACTAACAAAACTCAGTCACCCAGAGATATATAATATTCATATTTACTGCAACCCTAAGACCTGGTTGAAATTCTGGTGCAAAAGAAGTAATTAAGTACAAATGATTTCTATAACAAAATTAGAGGTGGAATGATTGACTATGTAACATTTTCATTTTCTACCAATACTTATCTTGCTTCTTAGTTGTCTGTGCTAATCTGACCAAGTAATAATCAACACCACCGAAGTAAAAGTATGTTGTAATGATTGAGCAAGCATATTCCAGCCATTTCTGCTAAATTATGTAGAAGGAAGTGAAGAAAGAGGCTGACTGACTGGAGGGTATTGAGAAAAAAATTATTTATTATAGGTGTAAGTATGATCAGAAGCATAGATGTAACAATGGATTTGCACTCTGATGAAAAAAGATGAGCAGTTTTCAGCTATAAAGAAAGAGGGACTGAAATGACTACCTTCGTTTCCCATCCCGTAGAAACCTCTAGCTCTGAAAGGTAAAAAGATATAAAGTCAGTCAGTCATTTTCTACCGCTTCTTCCATAGTGGGTCGCGGGGAAGCTGGTGCCTATCTCCAGCAGTCTATGGGTGAGAGGCGGGGTTCACCCTGGACAGGTCGCCAGTCCAGCGCAGGGCAACACACAGACAACCATGCAAAAAAGATATAAACCCAGTGAAAAAAGTGAAGTAGGTAAAATACGTTTTTACATATTTTCGTATACTTTGGGTCAGACTAGTAGTCAGTAAATTCAAGTATGTTTAAGATTTTATATTCTGAATATTGGCTATTTTGAAACAACTTATTTTGTACCACGTGCATTTTAGTCAAAATTAAACTGAAAAACAGTCCAACTTCAAATACACAGTATGTATAAAGAATTTAATAAACTGTATATGGCATCTTAAAATAATTATAAATGGCATTATCATACTAATATGAAAGTAAATAGTATAAAAAATCTTCCTAGAGTTATACTTAAACTTCAACATGATAAAATCTGTCACAAATATACCTTTAATTAGAACCTTTTTAAAAATATATTGACTTCTATTTCACACAAATCCTAAAACAAACACACTTATGTAATTATACATAAATGTCACTTGAAGTATATTTTATTACTATATTGTATTGTATTTTAGTGTCACTATTTTAAAGTATATTAGAACAAAGAAGAAAGTGTCACAGTACTATACATTGTGTTACATGTCTTTTTGTATACATTTTTTATTAGAACATTGGCACTATATTATTGTATATCTAAATATATTTTAAATACAGTAAATTTGAACTTTTTTTTTTGCCAGGGTTGATAAAAATGTTTGTACTCGTCTTCCTCCGCTTATCCGGGACCGGGTCGCGGGGGGCAGCAGACTCAGCAGAGACACCCAGACGTCCCTCTCCCCAGACACCTCCTCCAGGGGGAGCCCAAGGCGTTCCCAGGCCAGCCGAGAGACATAGTCCCTCCAGCGTGTCCTGGGCCGTCCCCTGGGCCTCCTCCCGGTGGGACGTGCCTGGAACACCTCCCGAGGAAGGTGTCCAAGAGGCATCCGGTATAGATGCCCGAGCCACCTCAACTGGCTCTTCTCGATGTGGAGGAGCAGCGCCTCTACTCCGAGCCCCTCCCAGATAAAAATGTTCATATTCATTAAATGATTGTGTGGCCTTAGTGGTATTTATTCAGTAGAGGATTGAAGAGCAGAGTTTAGGGATAGACATGCAGTAAAAAGCCTGGGGTCAGGAGTCGGAACCAGGTCAGCTGTGTTGAGGACTCTAGAGTCCAAACCTGAGCCCCAAAGATTGTTGTTTTACACTTTTAAATGCATCTCAGGGTTAAAAGCCAAACCAGATTTACAAAAACTGAACAAAAAAATCTAAAGAAACCTAAGTTTCTTTAGATTTAGGTTTTAAGCAACAAAAAGGTTGCTTAAAACCTAAATAACTCCAACATTGTTTCTGTTTCGGGTAACTTTAGCAGCTTCACTGGTCACACTGAGAAGGAGGGTTGATGTGCAATAAAAAAAACAAGAATCAACAGATGAAAGTTTAGTTCAAGATCTAGACTTAATTGTATGCTTCACTCAGTTTCTGTGTCTCCCACAGGATTGTACCACTCTCCCACAGCACACATTACAATATTTGCGGATGTCTATAAATACAAATGAGGTGCTTTAATATAAATACACCTAATATTCAAAACAGAGACAAAGCAATCTAATGATAGCTTAGCACATCGGAAAACCTGTGCAAAGATCCTCAGAAGAGTGAGATGCGAGTTTATTGAGGACATTTTGTAGCCTTTAGAAATAAATAATAAACCTATGTGTAAAGGGAAGTGTTAGAGTATTTTAGTAGGTTTCTAAAACCCAGTATACCTCATGGTGGAACAGATAGGATGTTGGTCACTGTTAAAAATAAGAAGAAAAACACTTCATTATTGATCAGTGACTTAGGTAGAACACAATCGTAATACCAGTAATACAAATCATGTAATACTGAAGTACTGGTGGGTGAACTTCAAATTTATATCTGAAGATATTTGAAGAGGTTTTATTTTATAAAAAAATACTATTTTTTTACTTTCCTATAAAACATGTGGTTATTTTGTATTACAAATATATTTACCAACAGATGTATTTCTGCACTTTACAAAACACTTAATTGATCCCACAGAATTTCACTTTTTTTTCTACTTAATAATAAAAACCGCATACATAAACCATATGCTCCGATACATTTTCAGGTTTAGGAATGGGTTTACTCTGTAAAACATGTAATTCTGAAAATAAAAAGATAGCTGTGAAAAAATGAACTACTTTCATAGGGTGTTAGGTCTGAGCAGCTCACTGAAGGTAAATGGTACCATTTTCCATACCATGTTGCCATATATTACGGATATGTCATATGTTATTTTGATGGTACAATGTTGCACTTTAAGGGCAGTTTATTTCATTTTATTATTTGCGTGTAAAGTAATGTGCTTTTATGTTTTGATCTATGGAGACTAATTAAGAAAATATGTTTTCAGTTAAATTTTGTTGAAAATGCTCATTACACTTTACTGTCAAAAATTAAGCGGCTAATTTCTGGCAATTGCAAGCATAAAGTGTCATATTTTGCTTGTAACCATATAGGGCTGTAAAAACATGTTTGCCCTATTACAGTTTTCCTCATTTTTTTCTTTTTTGTCACACTTAAATGTTTGATGATCATCATACACATTTTAATATTGCATAAATATTACCCGAGTAAAAATAAAAGCAGTTTTTGGTAAATGGTGATTTTTAATCATTAAGGGAGGAAAATCTATCATCACCTGCACATATAAAAAAGTGATTGCTCCCTAAACCTAAAAACTAATTGTGCCACCCTTAGTAGCAGCAACTAAGATCAAGAATTTGCGATAACTGGCAATGAGGAATTATGGCCCACTCTTTTAGGCATAAATGTTTTAAAAACAGCCGTGTTGAAGGTTCTGTTGCATGAACAGTGTATTTAAGGTCCTAATACAGTATCTGAATTGGATTGAAGTCCAGATATTGACTAGTACACTCCAAAAATTTAAGTTTTTTTTTTGACATTCAGAGGTGACCTTGCTACTGTGCTTTGGATCATTGTTCGACAGAACCTAAGTATTACTGGTCCTGTATTGATGGCTGGACATTCCCCTGGTAAATTTTCCAGTAGAAAGCTAAATTCACAATTCAATCAATCATGCCAAGTCATCCAGGTCTTTAGCAAGCAAAGCAGCTCGTAACCCTCACACTACCACCACCATGTTTGACTGTCAGTTTGATGGTCTGTTTCTGAAAGGATCTGTTAGGTTTAGGTCAAATGTAACAAGATGCACACCTTCCAGAAAGTTCCCCTGTTGTCTCGTCAGTCTGCAGAACATTATCACAAAGGTCTTGGAAATCATTAGGATGTTTTTGGACAAATGTTAGAGGGGCCTGTGTGTTCTTGTAGGTCAGCAGTAGTTTTGTTCTTAGTACTTTTCCTAGTCTCTTTCTTGCTGTTAAATAATGAACACTAACCCTAACTGAGGCACATGAGGTCTGCAGAGATTTAGTTGCTGTTCTGGGTTGTTTTGTGATCTCCTGGTTGAATCGTTCGAGTTATTTTGGATTGAACAGCCTCTCCTGGGAAGGTTCACCCCTGCTGCATGTTTTCTCCAGTTGTGGATTATGGCTCTCATTTCGGTTCGCTGGCATCCCAAAGTCTTAGCAATGGCTTTGTAACCCATACTGATAGGTGTCAGTAACTTTTTCTACTGTTTTTGATTTTTTTAGATAATGTGTTGTTTTTTCAGATTTTTCAAGCATCAGAAAGGTTTTATTTAAAATAGTTTTTATATCTGCAGGTAAGGTAACAATAGGTTTGTCTGGTTAAATTGGGCTCAGATTTCTGAAGAATGTAGTTTTAAGACAGTTAATTCATTATTTAACAAGGGAGACAATTACTTTTTCCCAGAGGGCCAGGTTGGTTTGAATAGCTTAATAAACAAAGTCGACATTTGAAAACTTATTTTTGTATTTTCTTCAGTCAATCTTTATCTAGTATTAAAATTTGTTTGATGATCTGAAACATTTAAATGTGACAAAGAATCATTACTGGAACTCAGCTCACTTTATTTTTGCAGTTGCTGTATTTTTTATTATATAGTCATTAACGTTTTACATAAAGTGGATGATTATATGATAAACTGTTAAATTTCCAGACCAAACGTAAATCAAATAATCCTTCTAATGTAATTACGTGAAGTTGTTTTTATGTTACATATTTTAAACAAACAGGGAAAAGAACATCTTGCATGATACTGATAGTTATGCTAACTAAAAATATAGTACATCTAACTACTGTAAGGATTCATTTCAGTTTTTCTAGGCAGAGGACTGAGGCGAACTGCTGGTAGAGTCCAAGTTTAAACAAGAGGCAACGTACATTGAGGGGTAAAAGCGCTTTGTCAGTGTGCATCTAATGATTGGCCTCCGTTGTCTCGCAAAAAAATACTTCGGGAATACAAGGATCTGTGGGGTTAAAATAATCAAAAAAGATTACATGAGCAAATCAGCAATCAATAACAAGCTATTTTAATCATCTCAAAACCAATATTTTGAAAGTAAGTTTAAAACATTTTGTACCTACTTGATGCTTACCACACTTATCTTACTGAAAAGCTCAAAAATGTCATCATGATGTGAGCACCATTCGAAAACCTTCGCAATGCGACGGATGAAAAGAGACCCATGATGTCTGAATAGCTCAATGTCTGCAGGAAGATGGGCAGGCTTGAAAAACATTTAAACTTTGCTGCAGATGTTTTAGTTTTTTTGTTATGTTACAATTATCAGAAAATGAAATACTATTTTACTTCAAACCCACCAGGTGTGCAGGAGAGAAGAGAAATGAAGTCTTTTTCTGGATGCACAAAGTGAAGCTTGTCTGCTTCAAAGTCCTCAGTCTGTGGAACATCATCAGCTGTGTTTGGACCTTCGCTGACCAGAACACTTCCTCTTTGTTCTGAAACATAAAAAAGAGCGTGACATACAGGTAAGGCAAGACTCTTAAATTTACTCACACTGTGCTTTGGTATATCTGTAGAAGATCGGAATCACCTCCTCTGCAGGCCTGTATGATGATGACCTTTGGTTTGTTTATTAGCTCTGGACAGCTCTTAGAGCCCAAGTGTTTGAAAATGTTGTTGATTGGAAATTCATCCAGGTTGTCCTCTGTCCAGTTAACCCCAAGGATTTTCCCCAACTTTCCATGAGACATGATAACCACAAACACACTGTCGGTGTGTTTCAGTTTTGGATGTTTAATGAACTTCATTAAAGCCTCATCAATCGCCTGAAGGAAGACAGAAAATCACGTCATTAGTTATTGAATTTCTTCATCATCCAGACAAGAACCTGTTTTATTTGATCTTCCATTTAGAATAAATTACCTTTCCAGTGAGGTCAGTGTATTTCACCACCTCATATCCCAGACTTGAGAGCAGTTTCTCCATGTTCTCCTCATCTATCTCTGCTCCCCTTCTGTTCATTGACTCATTAGAGAACTTTATATTAGTGATCAGCAGGGCTACCCGGTTCCTAAAGGAACTTTGGGTCACGGGGTAGACCTGAAAGGCAAATTAGAAAGATGCAAAGGAAACGAAAAAATTTTAAAAACCAGCTGAACTGGAAACTGATAACATGTTCAACATTAGGAAACATGTGTTTCTCAGGGCCAACAGCACATTGAGAAAAATATTAAGTACTAAATCATCCACACAGTAGAATAAATATTGATTTTATTTAAAAACCCATAGATATTTGGTTATACATCCAACATAACAAAAACCTTTGATACATGTTAATTCATCTCACAGCTTTTCTTTTGTATGGCCATTTATTCATTTATCAAAATAAATATATTTCATAAAACATAAATAAATTACTGACCTCTGGATCATCCTTTTTGGACATCGAGAGCCCTTTCATGGAGAAGACTGGTGGAGCTAAATGATAAACAACAATATTGTTCTTTTGAAAGAAGCATTTAAATTGCATTTGTTAGAGCTTATTTATTACAACATTATTTATGCATAAAAACTTTCTTCAACACCTACTGGCACCCCTAGTAAGGATGTGTTAAAAGCCCTTTTAAACAAAACCATCTTTTAATGCAGTAGCAGAATCTCACAATGTCTTTAATTTGAGTACCGTATTTTCCGCACTATAAGGCGCACTTAAAAACCTTTAATTTTTTCAAAAAATGACAGTGCGCCTTGTAATCCAGAGCGCCTTATATATGGATCAATTGGTTAATTGGTTGATCCATACTGGTTGTACACGGCGCTCTGTCAAAATGTTTCAGTACGACTGGTAAACTACAAAGCCGCACCACTTGCAGCATTACGGCTACCGTAGTCAGGGGTGTCGCCGAAGTAATAGCGGTAAACACCTGTACTGTGCTTACTCCTAGTCCAACACCACTTGTGTGTGTATAAGGTTTGAATGTACTGTTGCAGGAATTGCCTGAACTATATGTGATTAGAAGCACAGTGTGTGGGGTGTATGTTTCGTGTGTGTGTATGGAAGATGTTGACATTACTCCTCCGGACAGAGGTGGCGCTGTGTGCTGCCGTAGCTGAGAATCAAGAGTGAAGGAGTGACGTCGGTATTATTGTGTGTGTGGGGTGGGTAGAGACGGCGACCGGAGCAGCGGTGTATGAGTCTGTAAGCCCTGTGTTTTTACGTGCTGCAAAGTCATTAAAAAGAACCCCGAATCTCTTCAACAACTCAGTGTTTTGATGCTGTTTCTTCATGCTCAACTCAGCAACGTATGAGTGAGGGAGTTAACCCCGAGGAAACTAGTAACTTCGGCCCTGGAGAAAGCGTCTCCCCAGTGTCATCAGACTACGGTCAGGGGACAGAAACAGGAAAGGTTAACAGTACTAACGTTTGATTTAGTGCATCAAACTGTTTCTTTTACGTGTTTACTGAATCAGGGAAAAGTTCCCTTTCACGTTTTAACTAACGTTTGATTTCAACTTCATAGACTCCAATGCATTCCTAACGTGCGGTTGGCTCTATTCAATAGAATTCTATGTAGAGGAGACCTTACCATGAGAGTGAATGGAGTTATCAGAACGCTGGTTTGTAGTGTATTAATAAAGTTTGACAGACTGACTTATCTGTTGACATTCTCTTTAGCACAGCTCCATCTAGTGGATGTATAACGCAACCCCAGTCAAACGTTTGACTGCAGTAGCTTCTATTCTATGCGCCTTATAATCCGGTGCGCCCTATATATGAAAAAAGTTCTAAAATAGGCCATTCATTGAAGGTGCGCCTTATAATCCGGTGCGCCTTATAGTGCGGAAAATACGGTATATTTAATTCATGGGGATGGGGAAATTTTTCTACATTTAGAAATAATTCTTTTTTTAAATAAAATTACTGGTGCAACACCTATTGATACCACCTGCTGGTTCCTGATGCACTCTGACATCGGTCCCAGGGTATAACGGGTCCTCCACCATACTTCAAAGTGGACATGAGGTTATTTTCTACATTTTCAGGCTACGTTTTATGCTGGACCCACATGAAATGGTTGTTGAAACTTCAATCTGAACAAAGCACACAGTTCCTGTTAAATTCTCGGTAGCATTTACCAAACTCCACATGTTAACATTTGTGATGGTGGGACTACTTTTTCCTGGCATGCCTTCCAAACAAACCCTTCATCCTGCTCATTGTGCGTGTTGGCATGATAAACTGTGATCCTTTTCTCATATTGTAGGTCAGAGTTGCAGTTGTGTAAAACATTTTAATTATTCTCTGGCTCTAGATTTGGACAGCTTTAGGGGGTTGCTATGTTCTTGTAGACACTTCCTTACTGTCCCTTATTTGAATCCAGTCTTCTCTTGTATTTCCCATTCTGTAACATAGCTGAGAGAAATTATTCTTGGTATCAAATCCTATTGTATATCCAAGGAAAAAGGAAGGGTTACTCAATAAAAGAATAATTTATAGGAATTATTAGAGGTTTTTCTCCCCACTATAAATACACCAAAGTTAAAGGCTGGATTATTCAGACTTCAGTGTTAGATTATAATACTACAATAAAACTGAAATTATTTCTAAACATTTGTTCAAAATATTTGTACACCTCTTACCTGGCTGAGCAGGCTGATCACTGGACAAACCCAACTCACAGTACAGTGTTGGGTCCAACTTTTGCAGGCGAGCAATCATCCTCCTGCTGGCTTCAGGTCCTTTTCTCTTCACCTTGTCAATGAGAACACGTGCCTTGTGTGCTCTGATAGGACTCGCTTCAAGTACTGAATCCTTCTCTCCATCATTAAACACACCATCAACCAAAAGGCCATCCAGGAGTTGTTTAATTACTTCTATGGACACCTTGTCCACAAAGCCTGGTCTCACTCTGCGAAGTTCCTTATCTGGAATTGCAAAGATATGGGAGAAAAAGTAACTCTTCCTTCAATGCTCCTACTGCTATTTCAAGTCAACAAAGTACACATGTTGCAAAATATAAAACTGCAGTGCTGTTAAAACTGGTTATCTATAAGCTTATTGAGATGTTTAGTAACCCAGTGGTTATTTTATCTACTCAACTGAAGAGAAATGAGAATTGTTTGAATAAATTCCAAGATAAAGGCTGAATAAAAACAGACGAACAAAATATAATAGCTTAAATGAACAAAAGCAACACAAACTGAAAATTATACGGGACTGTGTAAAAGGAGAATTTGATTTTGTAATTTGTAAATAAATTATATAGGAACAAGGAAAAGCTTAAGAATTTTCCACAGTAGTGTTTGTGCAGATATGTATATAAAACACATTGTTGATTTTTATTTAAATACGATCAGCTTTTTTTTTTTTCAATTGTGTTCCATATATTCACCTCTCACTCCACCTAACCTGACAATGAGTTAAAAGGAGAAGACTTAAAAGACTTATTATAGCTAACTACGTGCACATGCAGAGACGGGCCAAAAGTCCAGAACAGCGGTTCACTCCAGGGCCGTCGGCCTGCGTCGTTCATTACCCGAAAAGTTACACTGAGCACCTCGAACAGGGCTCATTTCAGAGCAACTGCGGAGCCAACCGTGCGTGTGTGCGTACAGGAACAGATGGATGCAGAGGGGTATAACCCAGGATGAATATGGCAGTAAAACCTGAATGCTGACTCTGAATGGACTAATTGTAAGTTACATCTAGATCTGTATTTTTTTTTAACCATATCGTATTCAACATCAGTCTCATCTTTAAAATTCAAAGTCAGTTCTCTTACCTGCCATTCTTCATTTCTGAAGTGTTCAAACTGGAAAACTTGCTGGCTTTTATAGGGCAGGCTCATGGAAGTTCGACTTCCTTGTAGGAAACATCACTAGAACGTCCCTCAAAGACGGTTGGAAATGCTCATTGGCTGTAACTGAGTATGGAGGGCCAAAAGGGACAAAATTAAATAAAGCACTATAACATTAAATAAATAAATGTACCATGAAATACATTACTGTACCAATAAATGATTAAATGTACCATTAAAGTATTAAACGCACAATTAAATGTCCCATTAAATAATTAAATATACATTTTAAATTATTAAATTAAATAATTAAATGTCATTTTTTATAAATTTGTTTAAAAATAAATAAAAATGTTCACTACATGTTTATTTTATTTAATTAATACAATGCAGCAGTGTCTTCATGAAATAATTTAAACTGTCATCTTGAGCCATCAAACCCAGTGGGCGGGATTAGGCCAGCTCTGCAACAGATGCTAACGTCTCATTGGCTGCTTCACACAGCAATTTAAGACAGCTTCTTCCAAGATTGCTCTCACTCTGAAGTTAATGTCTTTGCTGGAAAGTGTGGAAATAACTCCAAAAACTAACTCCAGCTCGCCGATTATATGGCAGCCTAACTTCTGTCAGTCTGCCCCAAGGCAACTGTAGCTACAATGTAGCTAGCCACTGATAGCGTTTGAACGGTTGGACGACTGATTGTAGTGTAAAGCGCCTTGGGATCCTCAGACGTGATAAAGTGCTGTACAAGTACAGGCCATTTACCATTTGGTCTAAAATATCTCTAACCAGTTCATTAGAGAGCTTATTGAGGTCCTGCATGGAGGAAGCTGACACAGAATCACAGGATCAGCGTTAGCCATGCCCTCTAAATGTAATGGGTCACGTTGACAGTTTCAGGACAACACACTGCACAGAAGCCAAGAAATAAATAGAGTGAAATAATTATATTGATTTTTAAATGAATTTATTAAAAAATGACATTTAATCCTTTAATGTAATTATTAAAATTGTATATTTATTTAATTGGACATTTAATTATTTAATGATGTATTAAATGAATAAATGGTACATTTGTTTACTTCATGGTACATTTATTTATTTCGTGATTTTATTTTTATTATTTTTGTCCTTATTTGGCACTCCAAACTAACCATGTAGCCTGTTTTTGTTTTTCTCCAACAGTGGCCACCTATGCTTGACTTTATTTTATGGTTGTTGGTTGCAAACATTTTGAAATTGCATGTCCACAAAAGCAGAGGTAGGTAGCAGATATGATGCTCAAATTATAGTCGCATTACCTCCACAATTATGTACTCTGGTATACGTAAAAAATACTCCCCAAAAAAATCATCCAAAGCAAATATTCAAGTAAAGAGTAAAAAACGTATTTGGTAAAACCGTTAATCAAGTACTGAGTAAATGTTTGATTACACATCTGTAAAAATAATAATAATAATAATACAAATTCGTCCCCGGCTTGTCATGCTTAGGCCATACGTGCCACGCCCCGTTGGCTTTGATGCAACGTAGCAACAAAACGTCAGCGCGGCCGTCATATTGTGAATGGCATGTTCTCCCTGAAATCCAATATCATTAAGTATGAAAAGGCCACAATAACCTTCATACGATGTGGCTGTGACTCAGTGAGAAGAGTAGCTGCCTTGCATTCCGAAAGTTGTCCATTCAAATCCAACTTCCTCCTGCCATAGTGTCCTTGGGCATGTCCTCAAGCTGCCTTTCAATGGTTATTGGTAATACGTTTATCAGTGTGTGATTGTGGCTCTAGTGTAAAGTAGAAAGACGTTAGATAAATTATGTCCATCTACCACACATGAAATGTATAAATAAAGCAATAAAACAAACACTATATGTCTTTGTATTAATAATGATGATTGCAAAAATTAACACTACGTCAAACCAAAGAAATAATGAGAAATTAAACACAATCCTACCTGAAACTGCTGCTAAGGATAAGCGTAAATACAGTAAGATTGTTATTCATGGCGGTCCCCTCCCTGATCTGACCAGTGACGACATGTTTAGCTGCATGCTGTCATTCAACCGCTGGCTGTCTAGGTGGTGTCTAGAAAACGATGTGGGCTACATTGATAAGTGGCGAACATTTGGGGGAAATCCTTGTGTGATCCAGAGAGACGACATCCCCCCCTACTTTGGATGGAGCAGCTCTTCTTTCTAGGAATCTGGCCGAATTTATTAGTTCTCTAAAACTCTGACAACTCAGGGTTCAGACCAGGAAGCAGAGTTGTAGTTTAACACTCCTCTCTCCAGCTTCTGTACTGCTACCCACCCATTAAGACAGTTTCTCGCCCACAACCAGGCCCTTACTCTCAATTTTTAGATCGGTTTTCAGACTTTTTATCTGATTTAGTGTTAAATACAGATAAGGTTATTATAGTGGGGGATTTTAACAGTCATGTTGATACTGAAAGTAATAGCCTAAATATAGCCTTTAATGTTATCTTAGACTCAATTGGCTTTGCTCAAAACATTAGTAACCCTACCCACCCTTGTCTTCATTCTCTGGACCTTGTGCTGACATATGGCATTGAGTGTAAAGAAATAACAATATTTCCTTATAACTCTGTCCTGTCTGACCATTTTTTAATAACCTTTGAGTTTAATTTAACTGAGTACTCCACACCTGAAAGAAAATTTCATTATAGTAGATCATTATCAGACAATGCTGTAACAACCTTTAAAGAATCTGTTCTCCTTTTAATTTCCTCAATATCACCGAAAAACACAGTGAAGGGCAATAATCTTGTTTCTTCCCCTTCACAAGTTGATTCTCTTGTTCATAGTGTTACTTCCTCATTGCGTGGTGCAATAGACATGCGGCCCCCTTGAAAAAAAGATTGGTAATTATTTATGATTACTTCATCCTCAGCAAGCGACACAACATTGGAAGTAACTGTGGAACCTGATCTGGGTTTGGACTGTTTTGATCCCGTGGAGCTTCCTGAGTTACCAAAAATATTTGCTTCATCCAAACCTTCAATTTATATGTTAGACCCAATCCCAACCAAATTATTTGAGGAAGTGTTCCCTCTGATTACCAGCCCCATTTTAGTTATGATTAATCTATCCTTAGTAAATGGATATGTACCACAGGCTTTTAAGGTAGCTGTAATTAAACCTTTACTTAAGAAACCTTTGCTTGATCAAGATGATTTAATAAATTATAGGCCTATATCCAATCTTCAGTTCTTATCTAAAATTCTTGAGAAAATAGTTGCTAATCAAATGTGTGAGCATTTACACAGCAATGATCTGTTCGAAGAGTTTCCGTCCGGTTTCAGAGCTCATCATAGCATTGAAACAGCTCTGCTGAAAGTTTGATACAGTTGATCACAATATTCTCTTTGAAGAGGTGGAGCATGCTGTAGGGATCAGAGAAACAGCACTAGGCTGGTTTAAATCTTATTTGTCTGACAGATTCCATTTTGTTCATGTAAATAATAAATCATCTTCCAACTCCAGGTTTAATTGTGGAGGGCCACAGGGTTCAGTACTTGGGCCAACTCTCTTCACTATATACAGGTCCTTCTCAAAAAATTAGCATATTGTGATAAAGTTCATTATTTTCTGTAATGTAATGATGAAAATTTAACATTCATATATTTTAGATTCATTGCACACTAACTGAAATATTTCAGGTCTTTTATTGTCTTAATACGGATGATTTTGGCATACAGCTCATGAAAACCCAAAATTCCTATCTCACAAAATTAGCATATTTCATCCGACCAATAAAAGAAAAGTGTTTTTAATACAAAAAACGTCAACCTTCAAATAATCATGTACAGTTATGCACTCAATACTTGGTCGGGAATCCTTTTGCAGAAATGACTGCTTCAATGCGGCGTGGCATGGAGGCAATCAGCCTGTGGCACTGCTGAGGTATTATGGAGGCCCAGGATGCTTCGATAGCGGCCTTTAGCTCATCCAGAGTGTTGGGTCTTGAGTCTCTCAACATTCTCTTCACAATATCCCACAGATTCTCTATGGGGTTCAGGTCAGGAGAGTTGGCAGGCCAATTGAGCACAGTGATACCATGGTCAGTAAACCATTTACCAGTGGTTTTGGCACTGTGAGCAGGTGCCAGGTCGTGCTGAAAAACGAAATCTTCATCTCCATAAAGCTTTTCAGCAGATGGAAGCATGAAGTGCTCCAAAATCTCCTGATAGCTAGCTGCATTGACCCTGCCCTTGATAAAACACAGTGGACCAACACCAGCAGCTGACACGGCACCCCAGACCATCACTGACTGTGGGTACTTGACACTGGACTTCTGGCATTTTGGCATTTCCTTCTCCCCAGTCTTCCTCCAGACTCTGGCACATTGATTTCTGAATGACATGCAGAATTTGCTTTCATCCGAAAAAAGTACTTTGGACCACTGAGCAACAGTCCAGTGCTGCTTCTCTGTAGCCCAGGTCTGGGGAATGCGGCACCTGTAGCCCATTTCCTGCACACGCCTGTGCACGGTGGCTCTGGATGTTTCTACCCCAGACTCAGTCCACTGCTTCCGCAGGTCCCCCAAGGTCTGGAATCGGCCCTTCTCCACAATCTTCCTCAGGGTCCGGTCACCTCTTCTCGTTGTGCAGCGTTTTCTGCCACACTTTTTCCTTCCCACAGACTTCCCACTGAAGTGCCTTGATACAGCACTCTGGGAACAGCCTATTCGTTCACAAATTTCTTTCTGTGTCTTACCCTCTTGCTTGAGGGTGTCAATAGTGGCCTTCTGGACAGCAGTCAGGTCGGCAGTCTTACCCATGATTGGGGTTTTGAGTGATGAACCAGGCTGGGAGTTTTAAAGGCCTCAGGAATCTTTTGCAGGTGTTTAGAGTTAACTCGTTGATTCAGATGATTAGGTTCATAGCTCGTTTAGAGACCCTTTTAATAATATGCTAATTTTGTGAGATAGGAATTTTGGGTTTTCATGAGCTGTATGCCACAATCATCTGTATTAAGACAATAAAAGACCTGAAATAATTCAGTTAGTGTGCAATGAATCTAAAATATATGAATGTTAAATTTTCATCATGACATTATAGAAAATAATGAACTTTATCACAATATGCTAATTTTTTGAGAAGGACCTGTATATGCTTCCAATAGGTAAAATTACCAGGCAGCATGGGATACGTTTTTACTGTTATGCTGATGATACTCAGCTTTACTTATCCATGAATCCTGATGAGTCCAAACAGTTAGATAGACTACAAGCATATCTTGAAGGCATAAAAACTTGGATGACTTTAAATTTTCTGCTTCTAAATTCAGACAAGACAGTTGTTGTCGTCTTTGGACCGGAGTCTTTGAAAAAGAAACTGCTTAGTCAATCACTTAACCTGGATGGAATTAAATAGACCTCCGGTAATAAAGTAAAAACCTTGGTGTTATTTTTGACTAGGACATGTAATTTAAATGCCATACTAAACAGGCTTCTAGGATTTCCTTCTTTCACCTCCAGAAAATTGCCAAAATTAGAAATATCTTATCCAGGAGTGACGCTGAAAAAACTGGTCCATGCATTATGCATCATACATCAGAGATCTGATTGATCCATCTATTCCTAACAGAGCACTTCATTATCAGACTGCAGGTTTACTGGTGGTTCCCAGTGTCTCTAGAAGTAGAATGGGAGGCAGATCCTTTAGTTATCAGGCTCCTCTCCTGTGGAACCAGCTCCCAGTTTTAGTCCTTGAGGCAGACACCCTGTCTACTTTTAAGGCTAGGCTTAAAACCTTTCTTCTCTAGATTATAGCTAGAGTGGCTGAGGTTATCCTGCACTATCTACAGTGCCTTGCGAAAGTATTCAGCCCCCTTGAACTTTTCAACCTCTTGCCACATTTCAGGCTTCAAACATAAAGATATAAAATTAAAATTTTTTGTGAAGAATCAACAACAAGTTGGACACAATCGTGAAGTGGAATGAAATTTATTGGATGTGTCAAACTTGTTTAACAAATAAAAAACTGAAAAGTGGGGCGTGCAATATTATTCGGCCCCCTTGCGTTAATACTTTGTAGCTCCACCCTTTGCTGCGATCACCGCTGCAAGTCGCTTGGGGTATGTCTCTATCAGTTTTGCACATCGAGAGACTGAAATTCTTGCCCATTCTTCCTTGCAAAACAGCTCGAGCTCAGTGAGGTTGGATGGAGAGCGTTCGTGAACAGCAGTCTTCAGCTATTTCCACAGATTCTCGATTGGATTCAGGTCTGGACTTTGACTTGGCCATTCCAACACCTGGATACGTTTATTTGTGAACCATTCCATTGTAGATTTGGCTTTATGTTTTGGATCATTGTCTTGTTGGAAGATAAATCTCCGTCCCAGTCTCAGGTCTCTTGCAAACTCCAACAGGTTTTCTTCCAGAATGGTCCTGTATTTGGCCCCATCCATCTTCCAATCAATTTTGTCCATCTTCCCTGTCCCTGCTGACAAAAAGCAGGCCCAAACCATGATGCGGCCACCACCATGTTTGACAGTGGGGATGGTGTGTTCAGGGTGATGAGCTGTGTTGTTTTTACGCCAAACATATCGTTTTGCATTGTGGCCAAACAGTTTGATTTTGGTTTCATCTGACCAGAGCACCTTCTTCCACATGTTTGGTGTGTCTCCCAGGTGGCTTGTGGCAAACTTTAAACGAGACTTTTTATGGATATCTTTGAGAAATGGCTTTCTTCTTACCACTCTTCCATAAAGGCCAGATTTGTGCAGTGTACGACTGATTGTTGTCCTATGGACAGACTCTCCCACCTCAGCTGTAGATCTCTACATTTCATCTAGAGTGATCATGGGCCTCTTGGCTGCATCTCTGATCAGTCTTCTCCTTGTTCGAGATGAGAGTTTAGGGGGACTTGGTAGATTTGCTGTGGGCTGATACTCCTTCTGTTTCAATATGATTGCTTGCACAGTGCTCCTTGGGATGTGTAAAGCTTGGGAAATCTTTTTGTATCCAAATCCGGCTTTAAACGTCTACACAACAGTATCTTGGACCTGCCTGGTATGTTCCTTGGTCTTCATGATGCTCTCTGCGCTTTGAACAGAACCCTGAGACTATCACAGAGCTGGTGCATTTATACGGAGACTTGATTACACACAGGTGGATTCTATTTATCATCATCAGTCATTTGGGACAACATTTGATCCTTCAGAGATCCTCACTGAACTTCTGGAGTGAGTTTGCTGCACTGAAAGTAAAGGGTCCAAATAATATTGCACGCCCCACTTTTCAGTTTTTTATTTGTTAAAAACGTTTGACACATCCAATAAATTTCGTTCCTCTTCATGATTGTGTCCCACTTGTTGTTGATTCTTCACAAAACATTAGAATTTTATATCTTTCTGTTTGAAGCCTGAAATGTGGCAAGAGGTTGAAAAGTTCAAGGGGGCTAAATCCTTTCGCAAGGCACTGTAAGTAGTTATGCTTCTATTTCATGATTTCTGGGTGTTTTTGGGTTCTTCTTTTTATTATTATCATTAGTATTGATAGGTTTTGAACCATGCTTCTGTTATTTTCCTTGTCATGCTTTAGTTTTTGTCTTCTAGTTCATTTTTTGTCAAGTTAGGTTTTTTGGAGCCGAAAAGCAAAGCTCTCACTTTACTTTATTTCATATCTTGTCCTTTTGCTCTTGCCAAGCCTGTCTTGCCAGCCTGCCCATATCTGTTTTTGTCATTACCCAGTAAGTTTTGTTCATTAAATCATTTCACCTACCGTCATGCTGCCTGCTCGTCTGCATTCCGGGGTCCTCCGCTGCACACACCCTGACAGCTATAAGCTTAGGCTGCTGGAGGACTTTCACTTTCTCTGCTACATTCTCATACTACGCTCAAATTTTGCATTATTTGCTGTTATTTCAGCTTTTAACTTTTTGTTTTTTCTCTTTTATCCTAGAAGCTACACCTGGCCTGACTCTGTATATACCTGTGACACCTTCCTGGAGGGGGGCATCGTCCAAGCTTCTGCTGCCAACAACTTAATGCTCACCTTCTACTGATGATACACTTGGCCTTGTCTTTCAGTGTTTAACCCTATTTTTCTCCTAGACATAGCTACTAACTGAGCTTTTACTGTGACTAACTGTATACGCTCTCTTTCATATTCTAAACTTGAAAACTGGCTCAGAGTTTATCTGTTTTTTCTTCCTAGATGAAGCCACTAAAGGAGCTACATCCATTAACATTTTTACTTTTCCTTCCATAGAAAGTACTCCTGAAATAGTGCTTCTGTGTTCTTTTTCTTTCTCTGCTCTGTTCTCTCAAACCCCCAGTCGGTCGTGGCAGATGGCCGCTCACACTGAGCCTGGTTCTGCTGGAGGTTTCTTCCTGTTAAAAGGGAGTTTTTCCTCTCCACTGTCGCTACATGCATGCTCAGTATGAGGGATTGCTGTAAAGTCAACGCCAGTGACTGTCCACTGTCTCTACATGCTCATCCAGGAGTGACTGCTACAAGTCACTGACTCGATGCAATCTGCTGGGTTTTCTTAAATGGAAAAGCTTTTAACCAATTTGAATATTGAACTGAATCTAACTGCACTGTTCAATAATTAGGATTAATTGGAATGTATGTAGCTTACTTGAAAAGTGTATGATTTGATTGAACTGACTTTGTGAAGTGCATTGAGACAATATGTGTTGTGAATTGACGCTATATAAATAAAACTGAATGGAATTTAATAGTCAGGGACTTAAAAAAGCTAATAAAGACGGTTGTCTCTGTTCTAGGGACTCCCCTGGAACCTCTGGAGATCATTGTGCAAAGAAGGATTCTTTATAAGATAAAGAACATTATGGAGAACCCTGAGCATCCTCTTCATTAGACTGAGTGTCTTCAGTCAGAGGCTTTTTCAGATCTGCTGTAAGACAGACCGCTACAGGAGATCCTTTCTGCTTACAGCCATCAGCATCTACGTCTCTTTAAAGGAACCTGTATAATATGAGCTACATCAACATTTAATTTCCCTTTGGGATTAATAAAGTACTTTTGAATTTTGGATTATTATTATTAGAAGTAGTAGTAGTATTACATAAACATACAAAAAAAAGAGCAAACGGCGGGTATATAAATGGATGCAATCCAATAATTAGACAGGAAAATGTCTAAAAATAATAAATTTTTTAAATACTTCATTCATCGAGACTTGAAACATACAGGTGTGATCAAAAATCAGCAGTGTGTTTAAAAAAAGGAGTAAAGCTCAAAATCCTCAGAATAGTTTCTATTTCCCTGCATTGGGAACACTGCACATTATATTGTCATTGAAAACAAGAAGAAAAATCACATTACAAATAAGGAAGAAAAATTAACATTAGGCTGTTCAACAAAATAGCAGTGTCTGTATTTTTCTTTACAAACTCAAATATTTGTCTAAAATGATCTATAAGGTTCATCATTCCTGTGAGTCACTAAACTAATGTTTAGTGGGCTGGCCACTCAGGAACTTTGATTTTGTTGGTCTGGAACTAAAATGCTGCTCGCTCACTGGTGTGTTTGTGGTCGTCTTGTTGAAACACTCATTTCAAGGGCATTTCCTCTTCAGCATAAGGAAGAGGATGTCTTCAAGTATTTTTATACAAACTGATCTATGATCCTTTGTATGCAATAAATAGGGCCCAACACCATAAGAGAAACATCCCCATATCATGATGCTTAACCACAATGCATCACTGTCTTCAGAGTGTACTGGGGCTTTAAATCAGTGTTTGGGGGTCGTCTGACAAACTGTCTGTGGCCCATGGACCCAAAAAGTACAATCTTACTTTCATCACTCCACAAAATGTTTCTCCATTTCTCTTTAGGCCAATTGATGTGTTTTTTGGCAAACTGTATCCTTTTTAGCCTGTTTTTTTTTAAGCAGTGGTGTTTTGTGGGGGATTTTTACCAATAGATTTGCTTCACACAAGCGTCTAATTGTCACGCCTCTTTCATTCAATTACACAGGCTCAGGAGCATGCATATAATGAATGTTGGTTCTGTTGGTTTTCTAGGACTCTACTACACCTACTGGTAAATTATTTCTCATGTGGTGATACGATTTCTACAGAAAACAGTAACTGATCTGGTTGGTCTTTTATTATTATGAACATGTCTGTACTTAAACCAATAATTTTTCAGCTCTAGTGGCCTTTATTAATTTTTCAAAGTATTTTCTGAGCGTAGACAGGAAAGGGTGTGGAAAGAGTGGGGTAAGGGAGTGCAGAAAGCATCAACAACAGGCCGGGATCAATCCCATTACCGCCTGCGCCGAGGACCGAGGCCTCCATACACGGGCCAGGCGTTCAAACCCCTACGTCACCAGCACTATGCCCTATTCCCCATATATTTTTTATGAGAACACTGTTTGCAGTGGTAAGAGGACACATTCATATACAGCATATAGTGAGCAGACAGGTTACTAATCTGCAAAGCAACCAATAATGATGAACTAAACCTATTTATTTACTTAAGATTTGAATACTTCATGTAAAAACTGTTACAGGGAAGCTTTCTTGTTTTAGCAGAAGACTGCCCAGGAAGATTTTCTGCATGTATCATAGGTATGCAGTATAAGGCTACCAGTTAACCAGATACCGGTAATCCAGCGATGTCACCCTTGAAAAATAAAAAAGCATTTAAAAGGCTTAATGATATTATATGCTCGAGCAGAAAATAAGTAAATAGAAAATAAGTATCATCAGCACATAACATTTCATTCGTTTTTAATATTTATTGTATGTTTCACATTTCTTTCAAAAGTGCAACAACTTTTTTGATTTCTCTTTTAGTACATTTTCCAATTTTCTTTTGGAAACAGCTTTGTAATTACACAAAAAACATAATAAATTAAAACAAATCAATCTCATGTTGTTTTATTCACTTTAACTCCAATAATTTTTGAGGGTCTCAGACCTGACAAAAACAAGAAGGACAAATGAGAAAATCAGCTGTAAATTATTTAAAGCTGCTTCTCTGAATGTTAACATATCTGGATGGAAGATAACAAAAGATTCAGTGTTAAAAATATGGCTGATTCAGCTATTTTCTAATAGTGTCTACATATTGGAGAACTGTAATATTTCAAGTCATGTAACTGAAAGGTTGTTTACAGTTAAGTTTGTTTATCTGATCTCAGTGGTTCGAAATCTGTGCAACTAATTTCTAAAAGCATATTCAGAAAAATATTTGCAGATTTTCAGCTGCCCTCACACAAGCAGAAAACTCAAATCCAGCTTTAAAATCCAAAAATGTGAAAGAGTTTTTTTTTTTTTTTTTGACAGTGCCCACCTGAAATAGACAAATTAGTTTAAACTTTCCAAACACAATATGTGCGTTCTCATCTGAGGATGACAGGAAATCATTCCTGAACCACATTAAAACATAACATTTTGGACCTGTTGCATTTCTGTATAGTTTCTAACAGTCATAGAAAAATAAAATAAAACATTGATAAACATACAGTCAAAATAGATGGATAAAAATAAATCATACCTCTGAAAAAAAAATGTTAGCTAAAAAAATAAAATGATATGTACAGGACAGGATGTACATGAGTATAAAAGCTTCTAAGACTCAAAATAATTCCATAACTCAGTCTGTAAATCTTAAAACAGACACACAGATCTGTTCTAATGCCTGATTATCCTTAGAAAATATTCCTCAAGGTTTTACATAAACTAAAACATTATACGCACAGAATTTTTCCTGATTTTTGCAGTTGAAGCACCAAGACTTTCACTTGCGACGGGCTACATAATTAGCTACCAAACTTCTCAATGACCCATCTGCCATTCTTAAACAGGGTACCATAAAAACACCTTCATTAGTCTGTACTCCTTACAGAAAACAAAGGCCCATATCTGAATGTATTTACACGCAGACTTAAAAATAAATCTCTATTTCACGTCCAGGAAACAAAAAGGGAAATGTTTATGTTTATTCCACAGGTCGACTCTTCTTCGTCTCAGAACACCTGATATCCTTGTTGCATCCATTTGATGGAGCAACACATTTCCGTTTGTTGGGCACACATCTGCTTTATTTAGCAGCTGGGTTGTCCATCATATCTAAAAACAGAATAAAAAATAACATAAGCATTTGGATCAGTTCAGCAGCCCCCTTTTTGACCAATAGAGCCTTGCATAATATTCATGTCTTCTACACATTTTCATAAAATAGTAGATGCCTATGTGGAAGAAAAAAAAGATACATGATTTAACATTTTTGGGCATGGATTTGTTTCAGCCTCGTCTGCTTCTTAAAAAAAAATCAAGTGCAACCGGTTGCATTCAGAAGTCACCTACATTTTAGTGTGTGCAATTAAATCAAAGTATAGATATTGCTGTTCTGTGAAGTCATGCACTCAGCAAATCCTTTACAGAAGAGCCAGGTTACTGTTGAAAGTCATGTTTGGAATTTGCCACACGCCATGTAGGGGACAAATCAAACACGTGGAGGATGGATGAACCCAAGTTTCTGCCAATCCTAGAAGAACAGTTAAAAAGGCTTAGATCAAATGTGTTAGAATGGCCCAGTTAAAGTCCCGGTTTAAATCAAATTTGTGGCAAAGGATAGGGTTTATTTCTTTATCTTCTTTAAAAGCCACACGTTCTTAAGATTTTTTTAATATAACCATGTTTGATAGTTCTCCAGGCTCTGTTATTCATGCATTTCAGTCTATAACCTAAGCATTTTTAGAAGAATGGTTATTTGTTTATTTTTACACTCTAAATTCAAGTATAAAAAAAGGCAAACCTCAAGGGATGAACCAGCGTTCTGTTTTAATGCAACTAAAAACTTGAACCAGTTTTACAATGGATTTTCAAGGATTTTGTAACTCACATAAGGCACTGTCTTTTTTACAATTGTTTTACTATTCATCTTTTTTCCATTAATCTCTTAATATTTATTTTTTTAAGCACATACTGCACAAAAATACATTCTGACCTTCAGAAAGCTCAAAGAACTACTGATGAGGACCACTTTAGCAGCTTACAAGAAAGACTTTCTATTTGGAGGGACAGAAAAATAAGAGTAGAATCTTTTTTTGACCATACCTTTCAGCATCTGACGAACCTCGTTTGGCAAGAAGTTCAGATCCTTCAAGCTCTCCCACAAATGGTATGCCGTAGCTTTTCCTGAATGACTCGTCTTCCACTTCACCAGCATTTTCAGCTTCTGCATGGTCACGCAGTTTTCTGTTTCCTTAATGTCATCCACATCCTTGGACTCTAAGTCCAGATAGATGGCCACCTGTTTCCACTCCGCCCCAAGTTGCTGGGCGACATTTATGAGCTGCTTCTCTGACAAGTCCTGGCCCTGAGTCCTTCCTGCTTTTACTCCATCTGGAGTAAAAAACAAAAGAAGCACAAACCCTTTGTTTTAACCTTAAATGTGGACATGCTTCTGGATAGAGTTTAATTTCTCAATATTGCTATGCTTGAATTATACAATACGTGGTGTTTTCTGTGTGCATGTTGTACAAGGTGGAATTGCTAAATTTGAAGCTCTGCACTGTTGAAGCCCTTGAAGGTAGCTCCCATAGCAGTTTTCCAATGCAGTCCATGCAGCCTGGACCTCAGGCCGGCAGGGTGATGATACATGATAAGCTTAGTTCTAAATCCTACCCATTTTAAGGTGAACCATCTGTGCTCCATCAGATTTTTCCCACTCAGCCACAGGCACCAAAAGGCCAACTTTGGCAGTTGGCATCTCTATAGTCAGAAATGTGGCATTAGAGACACCAGTGACCATAATCAAGGGACAGAGCAAACAACATCAAATCCCACTTGAAATTACTGACTAAAGAAATGCTTAAATAGAGTAGGACTGTTATTGACCCTGGAGGCAAAAACACTCAGGTATGCCAATCTGAGGTCCCTAAAATTAATAGTGTATTGGTTTGTAAGTCAGACTCTATTTTCACTGGTACCCTCCCTAATTTGACCAGTAATGACAAGTCGAGTCACATACAGTCATTCGACTGCTGGTTTTTTAATGATACCAGAGAAAACAAATGGGCTACACTGATATTTAGCATAGAATTTTGAGGAAAACCTGCTCTAATCATGAGAGATGGCATCCATTCTACTTTGCATGGATCAGCTCTTCGTTTTAGGAATCTGGACTAATCGGTTACTCTTCCAAATAGCTGACAAATCAGAGTACATAGACAGGGATTTTAATATTCATGTTGACAGTGAAAGTGAAAGCTTAAATGTAATTTATAATGCAATCTTAGATTGAAATGGCTTTGCTTAAAACCATTCACAAACCTACTCATTCCTGTCTTCATACTCTGGATCTTGTGCCAACATTTAGCAATGAGTTTGAACAAATAACAGTATTTCATCAAAAGCCTGGCCATTTTTTGATAACCAAGTTTAATTTAACCAGGCACAGAGCATCTGAGAGATATATAGAATGCAGGCATCTCTTAAATACATAAAAATCTGAACAATGATTAATTTTAAACTTTTTGAATTCAGACAAGACAGAAGACAGAACAGAAGCCTCTAAAAACAAACTGCGTATTGAGTCACTTACTCTGGATAGTATTAAATTGCCCAACAGTAATAATGTAAAGGTAAGGTAAGTTTATTTATATAGCGCTTTTCAGCAACGAGACACTCAAAGCGCTGTACATACAATTACAATACAATCACAAAGCAAATAAACACAGATACAGACACAGAAAAACAAATCAAATGATAAAATCAAACAACAGAGGTAATTTTAAAAAATACAATAAAATAAAGGAAATAGAATGATGGACAAGAAAATGAAAGGAAAATTGGACTGAAAATGCAACTAATCATGCCTAAACGGCACAGTCAAAGGCCACTCTAAACAAATAAGTTTTTAATCTTGATTTAAAGCAACTTAGGGTTTCGGCGCTTTTACAGTTTTCTGGCAGTTTATTCTAGATTAGTGGAGCATAAGAACTAAAAGCTGTAAAGAACCCTTGTGTTGCAGGACATGTCATTTAAATCCCATGTTAAACAGGTTTTTAGGACATTGTATTTCACCTCCACAATGTTGCCAAAATGAGGAATATTTTATCCCAGAGTGAAGCAAAGAAACTAGTCCATGCATTTGTTACTTCAAGGTGGAAGTATTGTACATTTTTAGCATCAAGAAGTCCAAAATGTTCAGGTAAAAGCCTTCAGCCTATTCTAGACACTGCAGGGAGAGCAGGGTTTTCACTACATGTTATTGATCGTGGCGCATCGCCACGGCAAAATAAAAAGCCGCCACTCCTTGCCTGCAAAGCTGCAACAGTTTTTTGTAGAGGCATAGACATAAATATGTAGAAGCCCTATCAAACGCTGAATGTCGCCGCCATTTTTGTGGAGTCAAATAGTAGAGCCAAAATGCCTCTTATGTGTTCAGCACGGAATTGTTCAAACCGTTTAGGTGTCCAAACCAAATCACAGAGAGTTGCGCTTTTTTGTAAGTTCTCATAAATATTGACTTTATTCTTGTAATTTAAAAAAAGATTTTTTTCTTAGCCTGTCCCTAATTCTCCGTCGTACCTATGAACATAAGTGTGTGTGTGTGAATAAATAAGGTGTTAAAATGTGCTTTATGAAATAAAGTCCCTTTTTTTGTATTAGTTCACAGCCTTGCCTTGCCTCCAGCAATATGGCGGACACAAGGTTATGGTCTCAGCAGCGGGCCAACCCAGTCAAAGAGGCGTCTACGTGCCCCCTCACTGGCACCCCACTGCCTCGATTTTAAAAAGTCCTAGAGGAAACCCTGCAGAGTTCTGTTTCTCGCCTTGACAAAGCAATTGAAGAAGCAATTGCTGTAACCAATTATATGTACTGTTTTTTCATACCATAGATTTTACCATTGACTCAGAGCTCATCTGCTTAGCTGTTTCTCCACTATATGAAGTCCCTAAAGGATCTAATGCTGCTATTAACTCATTACTTTTCCTTTAACGTAGGAAGTACTCCTAAACCAGTTCTTCTATTTTTTTGTGTGTCTGTTTTCGCTTCTCAAAACCCTAGTCGGTCATGACAGATGGCCACTCACACTGAGCCTGGTTCTGCTGGAGGTTTCTTCCTGTTAAAGGCGAGTTTCCTCTCCAGATACATTCTCAGTATGAGGAATTTCAGCAAAGTTAAAATATCAATTCAATCAACTGTTTCCTTAAATAGAAAGCTTAAAATTTGGCTTAACTACATTATTTTATAATTACGACTGAATTGGAATGTATGTAGCCATCTTGTAAAGTGCCTTAAGGTGACATCTGTTGTGAATTGGAGCCATATAAGTAAACTGAATTGAATGGAAATAAACAGATGAGCAAATTCACCTGACTCGTCCTGCCATTTAGGCCTTTTAGAGGCAGTTTCTTCCTCTGAGGGGCTGCTGCTTCTTTGTCTGCCAGCTACAAGAGAGAGATTTATATGATGTGAGTCACACTGCAGAGGCTGAAAACATGAAGGAAAATCTGTTTCTCACTGAAAACGGGAAGAAGCGTACAGTTCGTCCTTTTCCTTGGCTTTTTTTCTGAAACACAGTCACCTGAAAAGGCAAAAGATCAACCATAAGGTAATAAAAATCTAACATAAATCTAAGCAAACAACTGAAAGCAGCTTTCAACAAAAAGGCACAGGAAGCTATCTGACTCCCACATAATTAAATATTGACAAATAAAGGCAATTAAGTAAATGTGATGCAAAAAATATCTTTTTTTCCATTTCCACCTAAACCATTACAAAGTGCTATGATACAGTTAAGATAAATGTTCAGTGTGCTCCACCTTCTGACAGACTGAATGGAATAACCAATGTAGATTTTTTGCGGTCCTTTGGCACATTCATTTATAACTTTTTATGTTATACAACCACCATTTTAGATTCTCATTAATCTTGAAAAAAAAGGAAAACGTGGAAATAAAATGCGATTCAGACTTTTGATGCAAAATCTGAAGGTACTATTCAAAATGGATAAAAAAATCCTTTTTCAAACTAATGTAGCATCATAAACATGTTGGTGAAGAAATAAACGCACAGGTACCTTCTCTGATGGTGGCAGACCAGACAGTTTCATCCGTGTTAATCTCTATTAGAGACAAGTTAAAAGGAGGTTGCTCCTCAAAGAAGGCTTCAAAGTAGCCTTTCATCTTGGTCACAGCGTTTGTGAACTTTAGCTCCTGAAATGAGACACAAAAATAATTAGTTGCTGCGAGTCACAAAAGCCTAAAGGCTTGTGTTAGGTTGATGATGATGATGAATATTTCCTCTATTTCAAACGAGATGCACAACAAACAGAAAAACCTTCATAAAGTCTGCAGAAATACTGATCATAACCAAGTTAAACATACCAAACATATGCAATTAAAATGCAACGTAAATTATATTTGCGCATTAAAGTTTATCAGTCTCATAAAATATTATTTATCAGTCCCAAACCCATTAAAAATCGGACACTAAAACTACTTATGTATAGAGAATTATATTAGAGGAAATGAAAATACTATCCAAGCTGATTAAAGTATAATTTTATAAAACGTTCTATCGAGGGTTTTGCACATAATTGGAAATATATCCAAGTTTGGGATTCAAAGGAATATAACCATTTGGGTCCATCGGCTTCTCAGGTACAGCCTTATCGCAGAAAAAAAAAAGCCTTACTTTGGCCTTGGTCTTGTGCCACCTCTCAATAAACCAAACTGGGTCTCTGGACCTGCCACTAAACCCTTTCTTTGTCTCAGGAAATCTCTGCAAAACATCTACTTGAATGGGCCTGCAGGTGGTGTTGTGAAAGGGAGCCATCTTATCTAGCTCATGTCACTGGATGCTTTACCACTTTGGATCACTCCAAAGTCAAATTAGACAAATAGGAAAAGAAACACTCTTAAAGAAAGTCACTGGGTGATGTTGATCGACTAAGATACGAGAATCTTAAACGAGGCGATAGGCAAGGTATGATTTGGACTGTGTGGGAGGTTTTTGTTAGTACTGATTAATGTTTTTTGGCTGTTTCAATCTGAGTCAGCAATAGTGCCTTTCAGATCATTGTCCGACATTAAATATGAAGTCGTGAATGGCCAATTACAGATCACTTTTTCCTTTTAAAACATAAAAGTCAATATGTCAAGATTACAGACTCTGTGTCCTTAACTAGCATGAAATGAGATTCCAGAACCAAGGGGTGGGACTAATTCACCTGAGTAATGTCTAAGATCACCGTGGGGTTTCCCAAGGGAAATTCCCTAAAGGACTGGGGTCAACGTCGCATTCCTCATGGAAGCTTTTCATATCCATTCAGTGCTCTAAATACAAGCATAATCCTCTCAAGATCCACAACATGTTATCTGCATCAAGTTCTATTTAGTAATGAATTTCTCAGATCAGCCGGATTCTGAAAGACCATGTGATGCATCTGCTCTGTGCGCACCGTGGACTAATGCAGCCTCTGCAGCTGTCTGTGCTTTGCATCATGGTATCACTATGTCACACTTGTCACACAATCCCATCCTCCCAGTGAGTACCTCATGCCCACAATGCGTGCCTACACCTTACAGCTCATCACGAGGTGCAAAAACCATGTGTAGAAAATGGAAGGTCAATCAGAAAGGGCCTTTAGAGAGCTCAGCTGTTCTCCAGCTTGTAATGAAGAACACGTCAACCACCTGTCCACCGCTCAGATGGAATTTGAATATTGTTTAAACTCAGAGAGATGGACATTTGAAACCAAACATTATCTGTAGATAAAATATCTCTGTGGTTTGAGCAGCTTCTTCTAAATGAAGGTTTCATAGCACAAATAATACAAGTGTGCATTCAGTGTTTAACTTGTTGATTCCCAAATGAAAGTTATAAATAACCATAAATTAATAACAGGCAATTTCAAAAGCGAGTTCTGAACTTGCAGAATAGACTCATTTACTTTAAAAGGGGACAATTAGCATTAATTGACAAGCATTTATAAAGTTTTTTATCATATCCTTTTTGACTCAGAGACAGTGGGATAAAATATAATTTTAGCTCAGTCTACAGTCTTGGTGAAATCTTTCTCAAATGGCTTACAGAGAAGAGCAAACTTGAGAGGTTCATAGGCACTAATTGGATAATATCCAATAGATGTTTTTGAACAACCCCTTCCTGACTAATATAGTTGGCATTTTCTTAAAATACTGCCAAAATGCACCTTGGTAAATGCTGTTTAAGGCATACAGACTCAATCTTTTTGGTTAGGAATCTGATAAAGACTTCAACATAAACCACAAATGTATCACTTATGATACATTTTAGGAACAAAGAAAATGGAAGACAACTCAAGAGTTTTGCAAGAAAACGTGTGTGTTTTTACTATATACAGTATGATCTAGTCTAATGATGCTTTATGAACATGACTCATCCTCAAGCAAAGAGACACACCTCAGGTTTGATGTCTCCCTCTGGCTGGCTCACAAGGCGATACGTCCCCTCCTCCAATTTACACGTGGGAGGTTTATCAATCTTGACGTACCGATTCTTGTAGCCCCGAACTTGTTTGGCAATATCCTGAATGACAGCAGTGTAGCAGGAGAACAAGATGAAGCAGAGACTTAGTTTCTCAGCAACAACAGGCAGGATAAAAATGACCACAAAGAGGGTGTTTGCAAGTAAAGGTCACTCTAAGTTCAGCTAAGTGCAAAAAAAAAAAAAAAATGAAGGGTGAGAAACCACATGGAAAAACTAACAAATCTAAACATATTTAAAGAACTGTCATTTTTTATTTAGTATGATTATTCATCAACTGGATCCTCCCAGGCCCCGCATGTTCGTGTAACTATTTTCACACTTCCGAATGACTTCACAGCTGTTCTGTTTATCATCATGTAGCCGTCAGACGTGTGTAGTGCACTTGGGATTTTCTTTTTATATAAACCAATTTATTCACTCCTCACCTCCTGCTTAATGTTATTATTCAGCAGGTAGTTAGATAAAGCCCATAGTACCAGTGACCACTGTATTACACAAGCCTGGAAATGCAAAGCATGAGAGCATCAAAGACGCAATGGCTGCAAACATGAACAAAAGTGAAAGTTACCTTTAGCTCTAAGTCTATTCTTACTGTTTCCACATGCGGTTTCAAAGGTGAGGTATTTTGCTGGAGTTTCAGCCATAGACAGTTGAGCAGATTAAAAGTCTCAAATGACTTGAACATTTCTCTCTGTAAATAAGGTGTTTTTCCTTCTTTTGTTTTGTTTTTGCTTGCACACCAATGAAAAGATTCCTCTATCGAAACACTAATTTGTCACTCAAGAAAACCTATAAAAAATTCAGCTTGAGTGTGAATAAATGTCTTCAGAGAGAAAAACTGTGTACCCATGCTTTTCAAAACATTCACACCAATTAAGCCTTTCCACTTTTTGTCCCATTACAACCACTAACATCAATGCTTTTTGTGTCTATATGTGATAAACCTAAAAGTGGTGCACAACTATGAAGTGGAAAGAAAGTGACAAATTTTGTTTAAAAAGTGTAGTAAAACCTATTGTGCATTTGTAGACTGAACTTTGCGACCTCAGAAAAATAATAGTCAACCTGTGTGTAATTGAATCTCAGCATAGGGGCAGTTCATCAGCGAAGTCAGTAAACATTAGTGAACGAACTCTGTGTGGCGAAAAACTGATAGCACACATCCCCCTGAATATACCATCCCCACAGTTAAACACGGTGGCAGCAGCGTGATGGTGTGTAAAGCTGGTCATAACTGAGGAAAAGATGGATGGAGATGAAGGGGGCCTTCAGAGAACAGCTTATTTTTACTAAGATTTAATTACACACAGATGAACTCTATTTGACCCCTGTAGGGAATAGCTTGTGGCAGTTTTTATCTAGGGAGTATCAAGGTAAAGGGGATTATATAAAAAAAGCATGGCACACTATTTAGATTTTTATTTGTACAAGATGTTGAAAACCATGTATCATTTCTTTTTCTACTACACAATTTTGTGTCACTTTGCATTCTTCTATGACAAAGTCCCCAAAACAATACGCTGAACTTTGTGGCTGTAAGGTCACAAAACCTGAAAAAGTTCTAGGACTGAATGCTTTTTCAAGGCACTGTATGTATTTAAGTTTAAACAGTAATCTAATCCTGTAACAGAAACACTTAGTTACCATAACCACTGGAATTTTGAGCCTGGTAGACAGACAAGCCAAGTTTTTTTTTTGTTTCTTTTTTAAAATCCCAAGGGGGCTGTTTGTAACATATTCAACTAATCAGGTACTGCACATATAAATAAAGCAGGATCCTGAAACTACAGAATGTTTTTAAAAATCTGACCTAATTTCCAAACCAGTTTTGTTTTACATCTGTAGCTGATAAAAAGTACAGCTTTAGTTTCAGTGAGACAAATTACTCTTTTTCTTGGTATGGATTTCAGACATTGTTCTACCTGTAATTATTTACTTGAACTTATTGTATTTCCAAGGTAGAATTACAATAAAACTATAAATATAAAACAACTTCAGTGAGTTCTAAAAACAAGAATTGGGTCCACATGTTTGAATTTATCATAAGAAATAGAAAGACCCTTCCTAATACTTTGGTAAATGTTTTGGTAAAGCTGGAGCTCAATCACACATGCTTTTACATCATTTTTGCTTCCATTAACACGCAGTCATAATTCTGGATGTTTTACTTGACCACGCTTCTTTGTAAAACTGGTAGAGCAGTGGCGGTTATGTTGTGTGTTTGCGGGGGCATGGTGGGGGCCGTTGGCCCTGGGTGCACAACACCTGCCAGGGACTGGTTGCCGGGTGAGTTGATCCCGTCTTGGTGCTGAGTCGGAGGGTCCGGTGTGGGTACGGAACTCGGTGGTGTCTGTTCTGTTGCGCTCGTATCCGGTGTTGTCGTGCAGGGACTGTGCAGAGGCTGTGAGGCTCGCGCTGTGTGAATGTGTCTTCATCTGCTTTTCAGGGGGTGGAGCTGTCTTGTGGAGGTGTGCCCTGGGGAGGGCATTTGTGTTTTGAGGCATGTGTTCTATATCTGTGTCCTGATTGAAGTTGGCCCTGTGGGGAAATTCATGTTGTGGCTTAGGCGTAGGAGGTTATTGGAGTTGAGATTAGAATTGATGGGGGGGGACTTTCTTTCCTGGGCTGGTTCTGGTTGGCTGGTTTGTTTAGAGTGGGTGGAACCTGTCTCTGGATGGGGGCTGGGGTCGGGGCGAGGGGTTGTTCACGTTCGGGCGGTGGCCAACCCTAGTTGGGAAGGTGACTGCCTCCTGGGTTCGGGGGCTAGTTGCTCCTCTGGGATATCGGTACCTGTACTTGGGAGTATAGAGTGTGTATGGGGAGTGTGAATGAGTGTACTGCGTCCATTCTTGTATGTCTTTAGGTTGGGTGTGAGTGTTTGTATGTGTACATAAGAGTGCACGAATGTGTGATTGTTACTGTGTGTGCCTGTTCTTCTGTTAGGTGGGGTCAGGGCTGTCCCATCTCCAGCAGGGATCCTCGTGCTCTGTGCCCTTGGATGCCTGTGGCTCTGATCTCCTCTGGGTCTGCCTCGGATCCTGGGGGGCAAGTCTGTGGCTCCTTATGCCCGCTATTGAATATTGTTATGGAGAAGCCTTATATACCAATATTTCCTGCCATGGACCAGCTTTTAAACATTCCACAAATTTTAAATGGGGTATAGGTCATTGCTTTAGGAGGACCCCTCTAGAAGCTTATTGTTTCCATATTTGTCCATTCAAAAACCAGTTTTAATGTATGTTTGGGATCATTGCTATGTTGGAACACCTGGTTGTGTTCAAGTTTCAACACTCTGACCCAAACTGTCCCTCTCAGATGAAACATAATTAATAAATAACTACATCTAAAGCCTATTATAAACTAGAACTGCTGGAATGACAAGTGTTATTGCCCACAGTAAAGCAACCTTCAAGCTTGACTGAAGTGTGCCAAATGTCTTCTGGACGTATTGTTGCATGTCTTCCCCTTCTATCTCTGCCCTTTTTCCGGTCTAGCCATAAATGAATAAAGGCCAGTAGTGCCACAAAACTTTCAGAAAAAAAAAAAAGAGTGACTTTGAAATAGACAAAAAGGCTGCAAGCTTCTTGAAAGCCCTGACCTCAACTGTGCTGAAAATTAATGCACTAAAATTTTTATCCGGGTCTGTGCCAGAAGACCCATTTAAAAATACTTTGTTGCATCACATTCCCACTGTGATAACAGAAGGATTTAAATTTATGATTAAAATACCAGAATTGATGAGACTTTCATGCCAATGATGGGTGTAAATAAACTTCTCATTGAAACAGCAAAGCTGCTGTCTGCTCTAACTCCCACAAAATGCCTCAGTTTCCATACTGGAGATGACCAATTGACATTAAGATGCACAGTTCTTACTTTAATGTCGGATGAGCTGTTTGTAGCTAGGTAGACGTGGAAGCTATAGTTGTTGGTGTCGCTGCCAAGCTGCTTGTAGACCAGCACCACCCCGTGGTGCTCCACAGACCCCGTCTTCTGAATGATGGGGCCCACAGGTGACAGGGACGTCACGTTCCACTTCACGTGGCTTCCCGAGTGGTCTGAGGTCGGCTCAATGAGTGGACGATTACCCTTAATGTGCAGGACGCTGAATTTCAGGTCCTCATCTGGATCTTTGGGAACACATCAGCTTTATGTTAGCTTTTTAAAATATGCTTATTAGTAAATATATTAATCATTGACTACAACAAGGCCCTGATGTTCTTACGGGCTAAGCAGATGGAGTGGGGGAATTGGATAGAGGTAAGGACAGACGCATCCTTGTTGTCTGTGTTGACGTTGAATATTGGCCCAGCGAATTTCCAGGAGTCAGGCAGGAATGAGCCGAACTTGGACCAAGATAGGATGGAATACCGCACCAGAACCCGCTCGCTTGCTTCAAAAACCAGACCGGTGACCGAACACTCGTATGTGCCTTCTGCTTCCAACTGCAACCTGAAAAACACATACAGAGTAAGTGATGGCGCTCATTAATGAGCATAAATCTGCCACAGAGACAATGTCTCTCACTCACTGGAAACGTCCCCTTGACATCCTCTGAGGAGTAATGAGCTCTGTGCCGTGGGTCTGTCAAAAGCACACACAACTTATTTTTTTTCACAGTCACTATAGTGATTGTACAGTTTTTATCACACTGTATACAGTGTAATAAAAACTGTACAAAAAATATATATAAAAGAAAACAAATTAGGCTTATCAAATTTCTGCAAAATCCAGTGCTGGTTTAAAGTATTTTCCCCATACAGAGCTGTTCTGTTTTTGCTTTTTTGTCACCCTTAAATGTTTCAGAAAAATAAACTTTAATGTCAGACAAAAATATACAAAAAATGTTTAATTTTAAGGGGGAAAAAGCTATTCAAACTAATGTGACAATTTGTGAAAAGGCAATTTCCCCCCTGTTAAATCATTAATTAATTGTGACTAACCACATTTAAACCCAGGCCCGACCTGTAGAATAAGGAAATCAATCAGAACCTGTCTGACAACATTAACCAGGCTGAAAGATTTAAAAAAGCCACAAATCATGTGTCTATTCTAAGAGGTTTGAAATCATATGAGAAACAGTTACATCTCTTAGCCTGGAAAGAGTTCCAAGGTTTGCAAAGCTATTGGACTCCATCAAACCACAGTAAGCCGTTATGAACAAATGAAACAGTTGTGAAGCTTCCCAGAAGTGGCCAGCCTATTAAAATTACTCCAAGACTGCATACATACAGAGCTCCAAGCTGAGAACCACTGCAAACTAAAAAGAACACAACCCCTCACACATGACCTAAAGTTCATGCCCATAGGTGAGGGTAGGATGCCAAAAAACATCCTGACAATCCCCTGGACTTTTGGAAAAAAATTGCTATATTCTGTTACATCAATACTAACACAGTATTTTAGACATATAACGGGCAGCTTTCTCTCTTAACTTCAGCACGGTTTTAAACAGCTCATTCATTCTCAAAACCACCCCCAATGTGGCTGAAATAAAATAATTCAGCTAAGAATAGAGGGGCTACATTGGTTTGGATAGATTTTTTTCCTTAATACATGAAATCATATTCGTCTTCCGCCTTATCCGGGACCGGGTCGCAGGGGCAGCAGACTCAGAATAGACGCCCAGACTTCCCTCTCCCAAGACACCTCCTCCAGCTCCTCCGGGGGGGAGCCCAAGGCGCTCCCAGGCCAGCCGAGAGACATAGTCCCTCCAGCGTGTCCTGGGTCGTCCCCTGGGCCTTCTCCTGGTGGAACATGCCTGGAACTCCTCCCGAGGAAGGCATCCAGGAGGAATTGGATACAGATGCCCGAGCCACCTTAACTGACTCCTCTTCCAAGCTCCTCCCAGATGGCCGAGCTCCTCACCCTATCTCTAAGGGAGTACCCGGCCACCTTACGGACGAAGCTAATTTCAGCCGCTTGTATCCGGTATCTCGTTCTTTTGGTCATGACCTAAAGTTCATGCCCATAGGTGAGGGTAGGAACGTAGACCGACCAGTAAATCGAGAGCTTCGCTTTGCCAGCACTAAGTTGGACCTGTTCTTGGTGCATCTTGGACTCCAGCAGGGCTGCCCTTTTTCACCGGTCCCGTTTATAACTTTCATAGACAGGTTTTCTAGGCGCTGCCAACGGGCGGAGATGACATGGTCCTGCTGGCCCCCTCTAGCCAAGACCTACATTATGCGCTGAGGCAGAGTGTGAAGCGGCTGGGATGAGGATTAGCTCCTCCAAGTCCGAGGTCATGGTTCTCGACCGGAAAAGGGTGGCTTGCCTGCCTCAAGTGGAGGAGTTCAAGTATCTTGTTCAAGTACATTAAATCATCATTTGAAAACTAAATTTTGTATTTATTCTGCTTCTCTGATATTAAAATCCGTTTGACTATCTGAAACATTTAAGGTGAATAAAAACACTGAAACCAAAGAAATCCGTATGGGGGTAGATACTTTTCACAGAGCTCTACGAGCAAACAAAACATTATATGTAGGACACATCTGGTTTCTGAGCTCACCTGATGGACGGCTTTGCATTTTTCACAGCATAACATAAGTCGTGCATCTGTCAGGAAGAACACCAAAAAACAAATGTGTTCAAACAAAGTTGTTAACAGTAGTTCAAAGGCAGAAACATGTAACATATATGCTCACCTCTACCATTTACAGCTGCTGCCTGAGGTTCAGCACCTGCCCCTTCAAATCCAGAATTTCCTATTTTCCATAAAGTATATATCATGTTATGGTTGTTGCGAAAGAATGGATTCTGTTATGAAAATCTACGTCCCTTAGGATTAAGGTGTTTTTCTTGCAAGTTGGACAGAAAATCTACAACTTTGTGAGATGTCTCAACCAAACTTGAATCTGCAAGTAAAAATCCTGCTGCAACATCTCCTTTGTCTTGTTTTCTAAGGCAGTCTTTTCTCCTCTGTCTCTGCAGCAAAAGTACAAGTAAAGAACTGTTTACAGATGTAATGTGAAGGAAATGTGCACCACTTAATCCCACTCTCCATTTATGCATTATTTTTAACTATTGCTACCAATAACTTAGTATTCTGTTTTTTTTTTTTTTCCCTCTATAGAGGGACATCTAGCTTCATGTTTCTGTGTTTAGCTGCATCTTTTTCTGGAAATAGCCACTGGCTAAGTTGGTTTTCCTCTCCACTGTCAGTCCGTGCTTGCTTAGGATTGGGGGTGGACACAGTGCCAACTCAATGCATTCAGTTGGGCTTTCAGAGATAGATTAACTTTCTACGATATGGCATTAAATGATAAATTTATTTTCACTGTATTTTGTTAGAATTTAGTTAGTTAGTGAATTAGACCTTCTGTAGATGAATGACATGAATGGGCTGTGTTGATAAAAAATGAATTGATGTTAACTGATTTTGGGCCAAATGAGATTTTTTTTTATTATTGTGTATGAATTTGATCTGTTTGTCTTGCAAAGTTCCTCAAGATGCCTAACTCCTGATGATATGAGTTGGTGCAATATGAATAAGCTGAACTAAAATATTGGACTGCTCTGAAGAGATGTTACTGTTTTGGACAGGTAAGACTTTTTAAAAACATAACATAAAACTTCTCATTCTATTTAGTCAGTCCAACAAAATATTAATATGAAGTGGCACTGCTAAGCACTATTAGACAAAAACTTTGCAATATTTTAAAGGATGAAACACAAGACTGAACTCCAAATCAAACTCATCTGGAAACTTTACAAGAGCTGAAAATGTAAGAGTGCCTTTTAAGTCCCAACAGCTCAGCTAGCTGCCACTGAGATCCAATAATAGACTGCCACAGTTATTAGCATCTAAACAACAACCTAGCAGCAGGTTAAACAAACAACCTGGTTTATCACGTATCCTACCATTTTTAGATTCCTCTGTGTTGACCTCTTTACTGTCTGCAGAAAATGCTGGTAAGGCCAACAGAGATCACAACAGTTGCATTGAATTGATTACATGGAGGGAATATCTTACCTCCTTCCTTTCCATCATCTTCAGCACCACCTTCTGATGAAAGTTGACATGAAATTTAAAAAAAAGGTCACACAGGAGCAACAAGATATGAAAAAATGGAATTTGATTTTATGCAGTTGTGTTCAAAATATAGCAGTTCAAATCCCTAACCAGATCAATCAACTGTTAAAATTAGATTTCTACATGGAAAATAACTTACTAGTAGGTGTAGTAGAGTAATAGAAAACCCACAGATCCAGTCACAACATGCAAGCTGCTGATTCTGTGTATCACTAATTTAAAGAGGCGTGTTCAAAATAATAGCAAGGGGTTCAAACACTAAGGTCATTCATTTTGTGAAAAATCCAGCGTAGAACAGGTGGCTCATATTTAAGGATGAAGGCAGCAAAATCTGAGTAAAATGGGTCATTCCAAACATTTTTTTAGAAGATCGGCATACTTTGATAACGGTTGATTGAAGAAGAGAAAACCTAAGGTATAGAAAAAGACTGACCATTAAAAATGATCCCAAATGCTTTAAGATAGAAACCAAAACCAGAACGACGAGGAATACAACACTACACTTCAAATTGTTAACAAAATAGGACAAATGGGATCATTGATCAGATTGAATCCATCACAATGCTTGAAGAGGTAATTTTGGTTTATGCCAAGGTGGAAATGCTTTTGGAATTTCAGCAAAACTAAGACTCCCAACACCACCAGTAAGAAAGCAGCATCTTGGTTCCAACCCAAAAAGATCAACGTTATGGAGTGGTGACCAAGTCCCCACACCTTAATCCAAAGAAGAATTTCATTAGGTCATGTCAAACAAGCAGTTTCTGAGGCAAAACCAAGAAATCCAGAGGATGTTAAATGTGGTCCAACATTTTAACATTTTACATTATATATTTACATTATACTCTTTCTGATGATTAAAATAAATGTCTGAAGTTAAAAAGTGAGATCCATGGTAAACAAGGAAGTATAGTCATTTCAATAGCTACTTAAAAAAAGGCCAAACATCACTTCCCCATTTTGTATCTAGAAAATAGATTTAAAAAATATTCAATTTGTACCTTAGCTGTGAATAACACATTAAAATGACCAGAGTGCTTCAAAGCATCATAGACATGTTGTCTTGGGGTTTCTCAGTCAGTTTTGTGCCAAAGTTCACATTCAGAGTAACCATCTATTTTCTCCTTTTTTGAAGTTTTAAGTGTGAGAAGCTGGTTCACTTTGTATGAAAATAAGAAGCAATGGGGAAAAAAAACTGTCTAGTTTCTTAAGAGCTCAACAAACTCAGCTTCTTGGTATTTGTGACATGTAGAAATGTTTTGCATTTGTTCCTGGAAGTATGACAAATTTTGAGGAAGTTAAAACTCATTGGTTTTGATGCGGTTATTATTTTTTTTAAACCATTTTTCTTTATTTTTACAACATATCGTGCAGTACCTTTAACACTTATCAACACTCTTGGTAAAACTGTTAAAAAAAAAACTTAAAATAAATCGGTCTTTACGCTTAGAAATATCCAGCCTTATGTTCTCTTGTCTTCAGCTCAACCCAGAGTTTTTCTACAGGAGTTTAGGTCAATGAAGGTTGATTTGGTGTCAGGTGAACAGTTTCTGTCCTGCTGAAAAACCCGATAATAATCCATTTTCAGTTTTCTGATAGAGGCTATCTGATGTTTATTTAAAATATTCTGTTATTTTAAAGAGTTTATGATGCAATGCATTTTAGTATGGTTTCCCAAGGCCTTTGGAAGAGATCCAGGCCCACAGCATCAAGATCCACCACTGTGCTTAACAGTGGCCAAGACGTGCTTCTCCTCATATTCATCATCATTTAAAGTTTTGCATAATTTCTTTGCTACACATCAACTACTTTAGTTGTTTAACTACACAATTTTGTTTCCTGTTCAGCAAGTAGCTGGCATCAAAAAAGTTATTATATCTTACCTTGCCTGCAGTGAGATTTTTTTTTACCTCCTCCTCACTGTAAGGTGTTATAAAAACAAATGTGCGTTCCTCAACCAGTTTAATGGTAAGTCGCTAACAGAAATGGACCTCTATGTCATGTCATATGAACACCACCAGGACACTGGAAGTGAATGATTACTAATTACTAAGTACTTTGACCAACCTTAAAAAGCAAAGAATTGACTGAAAAAGGAAATGCTTCAGTTAAATTTATGTTATAGGAATTTTTAGTTGTTGTTCTGGTTAAATATAATAAATAAACAAATCAGTCAATAAATAAATAAAATAAATATTTTGACACATGTCTCCCATTCAAAAATGAGATTTTTCTAAATATTTCAAGTATTTTTACTCATCTTCACCAGGGTTGCTGAAACATATGGTTAAGGCAGTTTAACATCATGTTAATTTATTATGCCCAAATAGAATAGGAGAACAGAGTAGTTTTTTTTTTGCATTTGTCTGTTTTCTAATCCCTAGTAAAGCATATATTTATTTCCTGCGACTTATTCTTCCATGTAAACAGATTCTGGTTTTCAGCTTTGTAATATCACTGTGCCTGCTAATTTGGCAAAGTATTTCTTTAAAGACAGAGTCTCACCAGCATTCTCTTCCACCTCCACTTCTTCTTCTTCATTCTCCTCCTCCTCTGAGCTGTCCTCAGTGGACGTTCCAGTAGTCTCTGTTGGATAACGGCACATAATGGATAGGTCAAACAGAAAAATGTTTACCACCACTGTCAAAGGTTTAAACCTGCAAACTAATACGGGTGCTCACCTGAACTGCTACTGTCGCCCTCCAACAGGTTATCTGCAAACAGCAAACAGAGGGTTAAAACTGTTTATCCTACATAAACTGATGCAATACCCTCAAATTATAAGAAACTATTGAAGTTTAGAGATTATTATGCGTTTATAGCCATACAATTGCAACCAATGTGGAAAGAAAAACAATACTTTAAAGATTTGCCTATTTTTAAACATCACCCAGTTATTTGTGCAATAAGGAAAAGCTTAATTCTGCAGGAGAAACAGATACACAAACATATGTTGAGTGATTTGATTCCTCTTCCACTTTCTCACAAAATAAAGTCTATTTAAAGCTGCATTTGCAGCACATTGCTACAAAACACCTTCCTTACATGAGTACATAAAGCAGGAAAAACTGAAAAAGTACGGAAGTGGAAAAGGTGCAGCCCAGAGAAACGTTGTCATAATTTACTTACAAGTTTTATTTTCTTACTCTTCAAAAAACACTTAGCATAGCTAAATTACATAATCTCCTTTGATTTATGCAGGGTTAACTGAGAATGAACTGTGTGAACAGGGATGTAAAAATTGCCAAGAATTACCATTCTGGTGCATACAGTATTTAATAGGTGGATCAAGAGGAGTCTTTAATGCAACAGTGAATGTCAGCGGACCGGGCCATCTGGCTGAGTGCCTCTCTGCCTAATGGATGGGGCCCATCCTCTTCAACCCACAAAGTTTTATCTTGGACTAACAAGCAGATGCTGCCATCAGTGCTCTACCCACAGCAACACCCTCATCAATCTCCCTCCTTCACTTTGCTGCTTGCACCACCTCCCTCTGCACTCTACCCCACCCTTTTCCTTTCCCCTGTCCTCATATGCCTTATAGGTCCTTTATTCTGCGCCAACACCGCCTCACAGCAGAGCCAACATGAAACCATAACTTTTTTTAACCCAAGACTTTTTCTTCTCTGTTAAACAAACAAACCAAGTGGAGATCATATCACTCTGAAAATACATGCACGCTTGTACAAATGCATAGGCTGTGTACAACCTCGGCAGGCTGGAAATTCACGGTTGTAGTCTGCCATCTGCTGGTCAAAAACATCAGTTCAACACATGACAAAAAGAACACTACAACCTTCAGAGCATTTCATTGAGATTATTTGTGACCAAGACAAAATGTCACATAATTGTGACGTGGAAGGGAAATTATACATGGTTTCTAGGCTTTTGAATAGAAATAAATAAAATAAACAGAAATCTGAAACGTGTGGCATGCATGTTTATTTTATCTCTATTGGTCAATAATTTGTAGAGCAACCTTTCATTGCAGTTGCAGCTGTGAGTCTTTTCCAGGTATGTCTTAACCAGCTTTGTGCATTTAGAGACTGAAATTTTAAATAATTTTGGATAATTCAAATCAGTCAGACAGCTAAAAAGTGTGTGTAAACATTATTTTCCAAGTTTTGAGACAGATTCCCAATTGGATTTGACTGGGCCATTGAAACACACTTATGCGTTTGATCTAAAAGCAGACCTGTCTGCTTTGTTCCTTGGGTTTTCATGATGTTGTTTGTTCACTACTGTTCTCTAGTAAACCTCTGAGGCCTTGTCAGAACAGCTGCATTTATACAAAGATTAAATTACATGCAGGTGGACTCCATTTAAACAGGTGATTTCTCAATGCAATAGTTGCATTAGGTTTAGTTTAGGCGTATCGGATTAAAGAGAAAGAACACAATTACATGCCACACTTTCAGAGTTTTCTTTGTAAGCAAAAAAACCAAATACAAAATTAAAGCTTTCTTCCTTTTCCACCTACATTTGCCCCCTTCTTTCTGTTAGTGGGACAAAATGTAAAAGAGTTAAAGGAACCAGACGTAAGAATGTCTATTTCTGATGCCCTGATCCATGTGAAAAAAAGTGGCAGTGGCTGAAAAAAATTAATACGTAAACATTTTTATTTATAACTAATTGCTTGAACAAGCTTGAGAAACACTGATCCAAGTAGGTTTTCCATCTGTTTCTGTATAAAGAAGTAAAGATGACCGCGTCTGTGAAAGTCAAGTTATAAGAAGTAAAGTTAAAAGTTGTTTGTAGACCTGTGAGACAGGATTTTAGGGAAGCCACGCAGTTGATAAACAACTTTCTAAAACTGGTTGCTCTAATGAATATCCATAGATAAGAGGTCTTTGGCATAAACCACCAAGACAATGGTGAGCCTTGTTTCATAAAGATAGGAAAACACAATTGACAGAAAGAAAACTAATAGCTTACAAAGGTTTATGGTAAAATAATTAAACAGAAGCCATAAAACTAAGGGTCAATGTACAAAAACACAAATGTAATCCTGAGGGAAAACCTTTCGCAGAGCGCCCAGGATCTCAGGCAGGGAGAAAGGTTTCCATGTCAAAAAGTCACAAATTAAAAGTTAATAAAGGGTGTTTTCTCTCGAGAAGATTGTAAATGTCTGAGGTGCAGTTGCATAAAGAATTTGGTATGGATTTACCTGCACGCAAACTGTTGGTAGTTCGTGTCTGGTGTTTTACAAGTTTCAAAGGTCTGTTCTTTGAAACTTTTCTTTTTCCAACGAAAAATCGAAAAATAATTTGGTGTGCATTTAATTTCAGCTGCCCTGAGTCAACACGTTGTTGAAACAATTACAACTGCAGGTCCTTTGGGATATGTCTGTAATAGTTTTGCAAATTGATGTTCTATGCTGGAGATTTTCTGTGAAGATCAACTCCCAAGTCTTGCCACAGATTTTCGGGTGGAAGAGGATCTGTACTTTGACTGGGCCATTATAACACATAATTATGCTTTGATGGCACTCATACGGCTTTCAAACCAACGCAGTTCGGTTCCCTAACGTAATTTCTAATCAGTGACTCGTGTTTCCACCAACAAAAAGAGGTTCCAAACGCAAAGTCTGGTTCAACTCGGGCACCGCAGAATACTTGGTTCTTCTGCACGAACCGTAATGTCACCTGTGGGCGGTTCGAAGCCGCAGACAATAGAAGCAGGAAGTATGGCGGCAAAGACGAAGAACGTACTGCATAAACATCATATTTGTAAAAACACACTAAACATGCATTGTATAACTACTCATTTCTGTTACACTTCCGGATGCTGAACATATGCAAATGAAAGCATTGCACATATCATTGTTCATGCACCAAGTCAGTGTCTCCTTTTCCATATTTAACTGTAGTTAAAAGTTAACAGTAAACCCCCCCTCCTTCTTTTTCCTTACCTAACCTTGGAAGACACCCATGTCATGTTTGTGCCATACTCTTTCCTCTTTCCATACTCAGATCCGGATTGAACAGTGTTCAGTGAGATGTTTAAAGCTTTGAATCTACATTAGACTTCTCCACAACGTTCTCCCTGACCTATCTGCTGTGTTACTTGATCTTCATGATGCTGTTTGTTCCCTAATGTTCTTCTAACAAATCTGAGGCCTTCCCAGAAGGTGGGTTACAAGCCAAGTATTCTACTTTAACACTACAGTGCTGATGTTTTTAACTCTAATATTTTTCTGTAAAGAACTATGTGAAAAAAGTGCAAAAGGTTGGAGGATCTTTTCCAAGATGACTTATGGCTGCTCTTAAGGTCAAATCTGCTTTAAGTACCACATAAATATTTGAAATACAACTGGAATAACAAATATATAATAACTTAAATTTTCTTGCTGGTTTAGTTTTTGCTTGTGGAGAATTCTAGTAAAACCAACCAAGTAATATGTGACACCACTGAAAACAAATATGTTGACATGCAAACAAGCTGCTGCCCTTTCAGGCAAATGATATGAAAAGCATTGATAGAAGAGGCCACTGGGAGGGTGGTAAGAAAATAAGGAAGTGTGACTAATGTAGCACCGCATATGCCCTCTGACAAAGTGAACGTAAACAGAGAAGCTTACAGCAATAAAAAGGAGGGACTGAAAGTGACTCTACCTTTGTTCTCCAGGACAGGGACATCCCCATCTCTGCAAGAAAAGGCATAAAACTAATGAATTATAAATGTAAAAAAAATTAAAACATCTCAAAATGATGAACATAATGATAAGGCCTAATACTGCCCAGATGTTGAAAATGCATGTTCCATCAAAATCTCTAACTGGCAAACTTTCAGTTTGACCTAATAAATATACCGGAAATGAAATCTTTTATAAACTTTAGGAAAGATAGTCTTTCACTTTTCCTAGCAAACTTTAAATTTGACCTTAGTAGATCCTTATTTCAGCTTTTATTTAAAGCTATTCAATGCAAGAGGATTGATTGGGAACCCTGATATCATCTTGTCTGTGAGTGAAACCATTGCATTTTTAAATGAACAAATTATACTTATAAATAAATTCTTTTTTTTTCATTTGTCAGCTTAAAACACACTGCCATCACACCAAAGAGTTCATCAGGCTTATCTCTCCAGATATACGGAGCTGCACTTGAACCCCCTGGGGATGAGACTGAATGACGACACAAGAGACAGAACAACAACCCATTAGTAAGAAATGGGGGTATAAAATGGCCCTGTGCCATTAAAGACCCCCAACAGAAATGCATCATCTGCATAAAATGGAAACTGAAAAGAATGCCTGTCTGGGCAGCACAATGATGGTACAATTGGCCCTATGCTCTTATTTTAATGTGCCACCAAGGAAGAAGGGGTCTTTCACACCAGAGATGCTTTTTTAAACACAACCTCTGCAGACCCCGAAGGAAATTAGCAACATTATTCTGCTAATTTAACTTCACTAAACTATTTGAAAATTCAGATCTATAAGAACTTTATGTATTTAACTGATCAGTAAGAAAATTTTAATTTTACAGGGAAAATCTAAATGACTGGATTCATAGGGAAACTTTGATTTACTGGAGCACAGGTAAGAATATTAACTGAACCTCATTGGGTCATATTTATTTCCCAGTTTATAATATAAATGTATGATTACTAAACTGTTATATTTGAATGAATAAGGCCAAACCAAACAAATGTTCTCGCATGATTATGTTGGGTTTGTATTTTATGTGTAAGTGTAGAAAGTGTAAAAAGAGCATGCTTAGTGTTCTTGACAGGTTATTTAAAAATTAAGTGCCTCAATAAAGTTAATGATTCATGGAGTATTTTTCTGAGGAGAAGACCGGGACAACCTGCTGATACAAAGCGAGCTTCAACAAGAGGCAACACGTCTGATTTCTGTTAAGAGAAAGAGGCAGAGTCCAAAACAAAAAAAAAAACCACACAGGGAGGCGTGGTGAAGCAGCTCATCTGTCCCTTTTCCTGTTTCCCTCCTTCGGCTGTAAAAATGTTAAAACTCCCCAACCATGAGCCAAATAGTGAATTAGGAAATGGGGATATTTCATCTGCCACCTGTTTATCCTGATAAGAAGCTGCTGCTTCCTTTTCTTTTACAACAAATGTCCAGGAAACTGTTTTCTCTCTCTCTGTCTGTCAAGGTCGTCTCACTTGTGCCTCTGCCAAATAGTAACACCACAAATGCTGTGCTGAGCTCATTAGTTGCCTCAGTGATCATCACTTCCTCTGAGAGATCTGGGTTTGGGGTTGCTCAAAACAAACTCCCTGTGTAAGTTCTCAGATTTGTCTATTGTAATTTATTTCAGAAACTTCCCCCAGGGTGCATTATGCATTATTCCACTGATTATAAGACAGCAGACTTGACCCAGATTAGATTCAGGTTGGTTTCTTTTAGTTTGTTGTTGGTTGACGTAGTCCTGGGTTAACTTCTGGGAAAAGACAAACAGGAGCAAATTGCCCAGATGCCACATTTAATTATGAACCAACTGGCGACTGGACCACACAGTGTCAAACTAAAATATTTATAACTCTTGAACATTTCTACAATTGTTGTCACTTTACAACCACAATCTACATTTCATTGCGATTTTATGTCGTGGAGCAACACAAAGCATCATGTAACTGTAAAGTGGAAGAAATATGATATTTTAAATTTGTTGACTAACCTGTATGGTACATGCACAGAATAAAATTTCCGCACATTCTTTTTTCACATAATTTATTGGGACTGAGAGCATCTGTGAACATCTATATGAAGTCTTGACACAGTTTCTCAGTTCTATTTAGGTCTGAACTTTAACTGGACCATTCCAACATATAACTATGCTTTAAACAAAACCACTTCATTGAAGTTAGGGGTGTATATTTAGGGTTGTTGTCCTGGAAGGTGAACTTCTGCCAGAGTCTTGAGTCTTTTGCAGCCTCTAACAGGTTTTCTGCTAGAATACAACAGGAGAGTGAGTTATATTGCCCATTCTTCTTCGCAGAAATTGCTCAAGCTCAGTCTGATTGGATGGAAAGCTCTCTGAATATCAATTTCCAAGTTCTGTCACAAATAATACATTAAAATATTTTATCTAAACCATTCAATAACAGATTTTCCCAGATTGCCCTTTATTTAGCGTCATCCAACTTCTCATTAACTCTAACCAGCTTCCCTGTTCCTGTTGTATCTCTATAGCATGATGATGCCACCACAATCTTTACCATGAAGATGGTGCGTTTGGGCTGATGTGTTAGTTTTCCTCCAGACAGTTTTTTGTATGTAGGAGAAATAGTTCAGTTTTGGGATCATCTGCACAGAGCCCCTTCTTCTTCTTGTTTGCTGTGTCCTCTACATGACTTGTTGCCAGCTTCAAGGTGGACTTCTTATGGCTTCCTTCAGCAATGGCCTTCTTCCTACCACTCTTTCATAAAGGCCAGAACTGTAGCATGCACAACTAATATTTGTACAGTAAACAGACTCTGTTTACTGTGACACTGTTCTCTAATATTCTCCATCAAACCTCTGAGGCCTTCATAGAACAGTTGTATTCATACCAAGTCTAAGTCAAACACAGCTGGACTATTTCATAATTAGGTGAATGTTGAAGGCAGTTGGTGGCAGTGGGTTTTATTTTAACACTTTAGAATTTCTTTATTTTTACAACATGTTGGAAACCATGTATCATTTGTGCTGGTCCAACACATAAAATCCCAATAAAATGCAGTGACGTTTATAGTTATAACAAAACGTTTAAGGGCTATGAATACTTCTGCATTGCAATGTATGTTCCTGACATCAAGGTTTGGATTTGTTTTTATTTTGTTTGAATATTTTTGACAGAAACATCCTTTAGAGGTTCTGTAACTTTGTCTGTTCTCATGTGTTTCAGTCCTCCTCCTCCTCCTGCTCTCAGAGAGGTTTAGTTTCTGCAGACAGATACAAGCCATAACATTTTTTATGCTCCTCCCAACTTCCCATAAACACAGCGCAGATAGGAGACATTTGTGTGTAGATAAACAACCGTCAGTTAGGCTGCATCCATAACAACACGGGAACAAAAAAGAAATGTAAAAATCTTGGCCTAAAATCCTTTAGATTATTAGTTTTGATCTCACCGCTTCTAAACATTTAACACCATTAAACTGAAAATGTGTCGTTGCTGCTGTTAGTAAGTTGGTGAAATTTATACAGTACTTCTCAAGAATCCAAAAGGGTTTCATGGTAAAACTCAGAACAAGGCAAAAAAAAAATTATTAAAAGTATAGATAAACTTTTTAAAAAGGGGATAAAACCAACATGTCAGACCAGAATAAATTGTCGTGAATTGCAGGAAACATTAAAGAAATGGGTTTGACTGAAGGTTGGCTTATATAAAATTGCCTACAGAATTAGTATAGCTAATGTTCACAATATACTGGGGGAGCATCTCCATTAAACGCCTCCAATGTTAGAAATATAAACTTAAAATAAATATTTATGTTAACTGGTAACCATTGCAGAGAAGTTAAAATGGGATAGATGCTGGGCTCTTCTGTTTGTACCTGTTTGTTGCAACTGCATTTTTAAGAAGTTGATTTGAGGCTGTTTTGTTAAAACAGGTAAAACAATGCAAAGAAAGCTGTAACAAAATCATGGATAATTGTGTCCACTTGCCTTTGATACTAGCGGTCTGAGCCCAGAAATGATGAAAGCAATTCTGAAAGACCTGCTTTGAATTATGCTAGAACACAGATGTCTGAACAAAAGCAAGATTTTTTGCAGACTCAAATAAAAAGAGGAGCCTACAATAATAACATGTTACTTCTTGTCAGTGTCTTCTTTTATCAAGGCACTGATCAAAGTCTGTTATCTGTTTTTGGCTAGAAAAAAAAAACAAAATCGCATTGACCTTTAATTAAAGTGGATAATTTATGTATTTCAGAAGAACAGTACAGAGGGATGTCCTTATCAAGAATAGAATGAGACCCAGAACAAAGCCTTGATGAACCCCACAAGAAAGAGCTGCAGTTGCTGACATAGTCTGATTCACAGATATAATTAGACATGCATGATGTGAACCATTTTAAAACACAAGTATCCCAACATATTTCCTTAAGTATATTGATTAATACTCTGTAATCAGCAGCATTGAAAGCAGAGGGTCGACAAAACCCATTGAGACTTTAGGTAAAGCAATTTCTACCGTATCTGAATCAAATTTCAGAAAACTGGCCTGAGACTCTTCCATCATTTGAAATTTCACCAGAAGATATTCAAGTTGCTCTGCTACCTGTAGCTATTGTAATTGTATAGCATAACGTTGTGCGGTTATTATCTAGGGGTTAAATGGGGACTTTTCCATCCAGTTCATCTTGCAAACAAAACCTAGGCAGCATTGTACATCTTTCAAGAGAATGAGTCATCAGTATCAGCTTACCTGCTGGTGGTTCAACAAAAACATAAACTGGGTAACAATGATAGAGGAAGTACTTATGAGGATGCTAAGTTTGATTTTTAAAGATAACACATGTGACATTTAATATATCTGAATTATAGAACAAATAACGATAATCACAAACTGTAAATATGAAGCTGGTGGGTGTTAACAGTCCTAGATTTTTCTTTTTACATTTTATTTTTATTTTACTTTCTCTTCACGCAACGCGATGACACAGTTTTGTAGGTGACTCATTCAAGTTAACAACACAACAGCGTGCTCTACAGAGAGACCAACAAAGAGAGGAAACATCCGCTTTACATCTGAAAATGCTTTCAGTTTTACATAGTTTTTACAACAAGGAAGCACAGCGTGTTTCTGCTCGCTGATCTGTTTTAAATAAACAAACAAAATGAGCCTGGCTGGATAAAAAATAAAAATTAAAAAAAAGACACCACTTCCTGTGCTCGAACCGACACAGACCTCCACATTTCATCTGTTTTACTTCGGTAATTAACTCACCCGTTTTCCAGGTGACACGTTGCTCCATAGGTCGCCATCTCCGCCACCATCCCTCCGGCTGGAAGCCAACCCCGGTCAGGCTGCCGCTGCTGCGCTGCGAGTAAAAACCACCTGAGAGGAGGCAACGCTATCCCCGCATCTACATTAAAGGCGCTTAAATTGACCGTGCGTAAACGGGCTCCCTACATAGCATGAGGTTTTAAATGCAAAATGTCATTTACGTTAAAAAAACGGGGAAAAATGTGTTGTACCTAAACAAAAAAGCGATCGCAGTAGTCTGCATGAGATCTGCGTGAGATCTGCAACAGCAAATACATCAGGGCATTGTCTCCTTTGTCAAAAACAGTGTCCGTGTGCTTCGAGCGGATTAAACCACAGATCTAACACCATATGAACAGCGCCACTTCATAGATCTCAGCCTAGTGCAATGCGTTGAAGATCTGCAGCGTTTGGAGGGGGGGCGAACAACAGATGAGGGCGGAGAGCATCATCCCGCCTTTACTGAAGTGTTAAGAAAGTCGTGTGACGACACATGAATACTGAGGCGGACTAAAAATATAAGACACTTTGTGTACGTGTGATGGGAGCGTGTTGATGAGCAGAAAACAACGAAAGAAATGAGCCTTAAAGCTTTTCAAACGGCGCACCAGTCCGATGGCGATGTTATGATTCACCACCAATCCGTACAATTCAGGCATTCAAATCATAAATCAATTATCTAGAGCTCCAAAACCTACATGATCCACTGAAAAAATATGGCCTCTTCATTATTTTATACATGCAAAAAAGTGTTTAGAAATATTTCATTTCTATGTTTTACATCAAAGAAAAATGCCAAGTTTTAAAAAAAGAGAAATTTTTAATAGAACATTCAATTTTTATAGAAAAAGATGATGTTGATGATGCTGGTTGTTCTTGCCTAGAGAAAGAAATGTGCCTGTACCATTGTGTCATTCTGCTGTAGATTTTCAATGCATACATTGCATGATGATGCGTAGAAATCTTGTTGAATTAGCATTTGTATGATCGATATACTTTTAAAAAAAACATGCAGTTTCTATCAATTTTGGCCAGTGTGGCTCCAGAAACACAGCTTGCAGATGCCTGTTTAGCACCTAACTTTGGGACCGATTAGGGCTCAATGTCAGCCAATGGGCCCCTAAAAGAAAACAAAAGTTGTATGATGAATTCCAGGCTGTGTTAGCCAAGAGGGGATCCCTTGTGGTCAGTGGTACCACCAGGGTTGGAAAGAGGAAAAATGACCACCCCAAAAAATTTTCTCACATTACATTTTTAAAATGTACTTAATCTTCTTTGAGTGAGTGTAATATGCTGAATTAGTTTGATTTATTATTAGTATTACCTCAGAATCAGAATCAGCTTTATTGGCAAGTTCGTACATACAAACAAGGAATTTGCCTCCGGTACACTTTGCTCTTTTGTTCTGTTTTTGCATTACAGAACATACAAATTTACAATTTACAATGTACAATATACACATATCTAATAAAAAAGGTGCATTTGCAACATCTGTATGCTGTTGTTCTGTACTCTATTGAATGTTCATTAGAGAAACTGCCTGGGGGAAGAAACTGTCTCTGTGGCGGCTGGTTTTAGTAAACAGTGCTCTGTAGCGGCGGCCTGAAGGTAAAACTCTAAACAGTTATGTGCAGGGTGTGTGGGGTCGGCAGAGATCTTGGCAGCTCTTTTTCTGACCCTAGACCTGTATAAGTCCTGGATGGAGGGAAGGTCAGCCCTGATTATTCTCTCTGCAGTCCTGATTATTCGTTGCAGTCTGGACCTGTCCTGTTTTGTGGATGAGCCAAACCACACTGAGATGGATGAAGACAGGACAGACTGAATGATGGCAGTGTAGAAGATGACCAACAGCTCCTGTGGAAGGTTGAACTTCTTGAGTTGCCTCAGGAAGTACAGTCTCTGCTGGGCCTTCTTTCGAACAGTGTCTATGTGTGAAGACCATCTCAGGTCCTCAGAGATGGTGGTTCCTAAGAACCTGAAGTGGTCCACGGCCGATACAGTATTGTTGAGGATGGTGAGGGGGGTGTATGGGGGTGGTGTTCTCCAAAAGTCCACCACCATTTCCACAGTCTTGAGTGGGTTCAGTTCAAGGTAGTTCTGACCGCACCAGTGTACCAGCCGATCCACCTGCTGTCTGTAAGCAGACTCATCACCGTCCTGGATCAGTCCAATGACAGTGGTGACAGTGGTACCTAGGTTGGATGCTGATGCAGCCATTGAACAGTATGGACTACCATGTAGAGTATTCTGTTAAGGGTGGGGAAAACGTAAAGGTAGCAGAATTTATGATCATGAACAGAGGAACTAGAAGGAACTCGCATCACAGGCAGAAGTTTTCATAATCAGCGATAAATACAATTCCTATCTGACAAGTTTTCAAATCTTTAAGATATACATAGCATGAATTAACGTCGTCAATGTAATCTTTATAACATGTGGAGAGATGTTTACAAGCATGCCTTGGACCTCTTCTATCAGGTTTTCAATTTGGAAAATCAGGAAACACTTGAGCCAGATAGTGAAGTCCACCTTTATGCTCTACAGCGCAGCTTTTTCCCACAAATCCAGTAAAATCTCGACTCTTTTAAAGATGGTTGAAACTCCAATGGTCTTAGAACTGAAAGGAATCAGTCGCTGTTGCAACTCTGGACTAGATACAGAGCAAGGCACCATGGTGGATCTTGCTGAGGTTAAAGATCCAGTCTTTCAACCATTTTTCACGTGTCTCAGCATTTACTAGTAAAAATTTAGATTTTTAACTTAAGCAGTGGTGTTTAATCAACTTTAATAACATGACCAATTATGACCAATTATTTTTTTCTTTAATGGAGGTTCATGAAGACTGGGATTGACTGGAACGGGCCTCACACTCATCAACAGTGTCAGTCCCAGATATTCAGCTGACCTGTCAGCTCTCAGATGAAGAAGTTGCCATTTTGCCTGTTCCAGAAATTTCAAATTTCAAGGAATTTTTTCAGCAATCTTCAGCAATCAACTCATACTTGGAAATGGTGCAAGTTTTGTCAAGAATCATAAGGGATTAATATCCAAACTAGACTTTTGGTTTAGATTGAAGGTGAAAGTACACTTGAAAGTACACTTTGCTTTTTATTGAAAATAAGGGAATGTGTTTAACTTTGTTCCTTAAATGACACTTGAAGAACAACTAAGCAATTTTGTTAAGTAGAGCAACTTTGTCCAACTGACATTATGCCTCCAAGGGTTGAAATGTGTTTTAAAAAATTAAAACAGGTTTACACAACTGAACTTCAAATTGGCATGGCCTGCTAGACATAGCATCAAATGCATCTGCCACTGAATACTTAAACAAGTCCAAAGTGTGAACTGTGTATGGCAGAAGTAAGTACTCCCTTAAAGCCATCATAGTTTTTATACAAGCTGGGAGTTTCAGTGTAGAGGGTGACACGGGAGTAGATTTTTTCTCCTGTCCCATCCTGCGCCCACAGAAAAATGTCTTGTCCCATCCCAATCCCAGGCCAGCATAAAAAAAAAAATCCTGTCCCATCCCACTCCTGGTAAATTGACTCCCACTCCCATCCTGCTCCCATTTAGAACGACTCCCACTCCTGTGCCACTCCCATTTTTGTTTTCTTCATTTAGTCTTTTGGGAATTTCTTTGTTTGAAGGACCAGTTAGGTCCCTGTTGTTAGCTGTAGTAGAAATAATAAAATATCAAACAAAGAAACAGACCATGCCTATCTTAGTTGAATAAACAAAATGTACATAGTTGTATTTCACTCATTTATTAAGTGATTGTTTCCTTTGAACAATGACATTACTTTTATGTTTCAAGTTGCTGAATCGAAAGAAAAATGCACCTAGCAAGAGAACTGTACTTGTTGAACAAAAGGGCAAAAAGGCATTACCTTCACAATTTAGAAACTGTACCTCAATGGTTCACAGCCCTGGTCCTCGGGGACCCCTTCCCTGCAAGTTTTAGATGTGTGTCTCCTCCAGAACACCTGATTCAAATTCTGACATGACCTCCTATACAGGCATCAAGAAGGGAGGGTCAAACTGGACAAAATTAATACAATAAAATCATCATTAAATAAATAAATGTTGTGAATGTCCCTTAAGTGAAGTAAATGTAATATGAAAGAAATGTAACATTAAATGTGCCATTAAATTAAAGGTACCATTTATTTATTTAATACATCATTAGAAACAATAAATGTACCATTATGTCATTAAATGGACTATTATGCAATTAAATGTGCCACTGAATAATTAAGTATAATTTTAAAGACCACATGACGTAATTAGTGGTACACTTAATATCTAATGATGTATTAAAATAAATTGTACATTTAATGGTACATTCAATTTTTTTCTATTTCACAACATATTTATTTAATATCTTCCCTTGATGAAGCCTTTCTACGGAGCCCGTGAGGGGACATGGCAGAATTGTTTTTCTTTTGCATCCCCACGCAATACTTTTAACGTTCCCACGCAATACTTGTTCGGTAATATTTGCGACTTTCCTGTCAGCTCTATGAGTTTAATAGATAAGTCCTTACTTCTGACATTATGTTGCAAATCCAATTTTACCACGTCCAGTTCACCTGCGTTTTCTCTCTCTATTCTGAACACAGGTGGAAAACGTCGATCAGAAGCACTGTTGGCTTGTGGGTTGTGTAGTTCGTTTGACCCGCATTATAGTATATGATTCTTGGAAAAAAACTACACAATGGCAGGGTCGAGCCAAGATTTTTTTTCTTAAAGTTTATAACAAAGTCTCAGTTTTACATTTCCAAAGACAATTGATCCTAGTTTATTTTCCCTCCTATTGGTTAGCTCCCGTTCCCGTCTGCTCCCGTTCATTTTTTTATCCTGTACCGTCCCAATCACATGATCTTTACTAACGCTGTCTCCCGTGGGATGGGATTCACCGGATGGGATCCAGATTCCAGAAAAATGTCAGGCTCTACTTCAGTGTCTCAAAGCATGTTGATGAAGTAGGAAAAATCCCCCAGAAATCTCCGTCTAAAATTCTGAAGGAAGCACCTCCCAGCCATCCCAGAATCTCAGCAGCTAAACCAGATTATTTGATTAAGCTAAACAGTGACAGAATGAAAAAGGTCAAAATGTAAGGCAAACAAATATCCAGTTTTATTTCAATATCAAATTTATAGTGTAGATTCATTTATTAACGATGCATTATTCAATATGAACACGCCGCACCTGTTTCAATTAATATTCTGGGAAAACCTGTGACACGGTACATGGACTTAGCATCACAGTCCTAATCATCCTCAGTCCGGTATAGATGCCCGAGCCACCTCAACTGGCTCCTCTCAATGTGGAGGAGCAGCGGCTCTACTCCGAGCTCCTCTCGGATGGCCGAGCTCCTCACCCTATCTCTAAGGGAGTGCCCGGCCACCCTACGGAGGAAGCTCATTTCAGCCGCTTGTATCCGTGATCTCGTTCTTTCGGTCATGACCCAAAGTTCATGGCCATAGGTGAGGGTAGGAACGTAGACCGACCAGTAAATTGAGAGCTTTGCTTTTCGGATCAGCTCTCTCTTCACCACAATGGACCGGCACAGCGCCCCCATTACTGTGGCAGCTGCACCGATCCGTCTGTCGATCTCCCGCTCCATTCTTCCCTCACTCGTGAACAAGACCCCGAGATACTTAAACTCCTCCACTTGAGGCAGGAACTCCCCTCCAACCTGAAGAGGACAAGCCACCCTTTTCCGGTCGAGTACCATGGCCTCGGACTTGGAGGAGCTGATCCCCATCCCAGCCGCTTCACACTCGGCTGCGAACCGCCACAGCGCATGCTGTAGGTCTTGGCTAGAGGGGGCCAGCAGGACCACGTCATCCGCAAAAAGAAGAGACGAAATCCACTGGTCCCCAAACCAGACCCCCTCCGGCCCTTGGCTGCATCTAGAAATCCTGTCCATAAAAGTTATGAACAGGACCGGCGACAAAGGGCAGCCCTGCCGGAGTCCAACATGCACTGGGAACAGGTCCGACTTAGTGCCGGCAATGCGGACCAAACTCCTGCTCCGCTCGTACAGGGACCGGATGGCCCCTAATAAAGGGCCCCCGATTCCATACTCCTGGAGCACCCCCCACAGGGCATCACGAGGGACACAGTCGAATGCCTTCTCCAGGTCCACAAAACACATGTGAACCGGTTGGGCAAACTCCCATGAACCCTCGAGCACCCTGTAGAGGGTATAGAGCTGGTCCAGTGTTCCACGGCTGGGACGAAAACCACACTGTTCCTCCTGAAGCCGAGGTTCGACTATCGGTCGGACTCTCCTCTCCAATACCCTGGCGTAGGCCTTACCACGGAGGCTGAGGAGTGTGATCCCCATGTATGTTTTATTGTCATAAATCGATTATGGTTGTTATAAATTGCCACCCCCCATATCAATATGCCCATAGAACTGTGTTTATCTATTATATTCACGTTTGTGCACCATCTATTGTTTGTTTAGAGTTCGTTTCCTCTGCTCTTAGCAGAGTCTAAGGGGCCTTTCAGACAGGAAGCGGTTTTCGCTTCATTTGCATCTAGGTTCAGCGCATTTGTGCCAGTGTTGTTGGATCTTGCAAGGGGAGCTGGGAGATAATCAGGGGGTTTCTATAGGGTAAGAACGGTGTCAAAAACAATTTATATGTAAAGACAGAAATGTGTGCATATATTAGTCGATAGCTGTGCATAAGTAAAATCCAAAAGAGGTATTGTATATTTTCTCTATAAGAATACAAAATAAAATGTTACAGCTTCAAGAAATTACAAACACAAAGTTCAAGTTTACAGTTGTTGTTTACTTTTTATGAATACAATATGCTATAACAGTTTATGAATACGATTTCTTTTCTATGAGAATACAAATTTACATCAGTGACTTGGCGTCACGTGATCTCAGGCTGGTTAGTGGAGCACATAGTTAGTCGATTTGCGTTGCACATGCGCTGTCACACTCCTCCCCGCCATTAAACGTAGTGCCGGGATTGGATGACGGAAAAAGGTAATGGGAGATAATTCAGTCTAAAAGGAATATTAGGAACAGAGGGGAGATGGGGCGGGGGGAAATCAATAGAATTATAAACTAGAAAATTGCTGTTTCTGGGAAACAGCACGTGAGAATGCATTCTGCAGAATGAACGAAGCAGAAGATGCTGAAAAAATGTGAAAAGGTAATAAGTGATAATTAGCTGAAGAACACATGAAATAGAAGGAGGCAGAAAGAAGAGAAAGGATTAAAAAGATGCAGAAAGGAGAAAAAGAGAAACAAGAAAAGGGAGGGACAGAAGCAGAAAGGATCGAAAGAGAGAAGCTAAAATGCTAACATTAGCATATTGGCTAACACTACAATGAAGGCTTACATTGATTTACCCCTGCTACTGTGCAAAAAGCGGTGTAAATGCTGAAATTAGCTAAAATGCTAAGGCTAGCTAAATGTTAATGTAGTAAGACTAGCATGTTGGTTAATATTAACTGAGTCCATCTATAGTGCTTAATACAGCCTATATGCAAAAGTCTATGAAATTGCCCTTTAAAATGATTCGTTCTTGTTCAGGTATTTGAACAGCAGTAGAAGCTGTTTAAACACCTGACATCAAGTGGCTGCTATTTTGTTGCTCCCATGGGACCTATGAAGATGGTCTTACCATCATAAGTCACAGAGTAGTGCTTTCTTACTGGTTCTGATAGATTTGGACATATTTTTCACGTAGTTCTGATAGACTTTGGACCTGGTTCAGGTGGAGGTTTGTACATGGTTCTGATGAAGATTGTAACCAGGTTCTGATGGAGATTTGTTTCTGGTTCTGATAGAGTTTGGGTCTGATTCTAATGGAGATTTTTTTCTAGGTTCTGATGGATTTTGGACGTGGTTCTGATAGAGGTTTCTTCCTGGTTCTGATTGAGTTTGGACCTGGTTCTGATGGTGGGTTCCTAACTGGTTCTGATGGAGATTTGTACCAGGTTCTGATGGAGATTTCCTCTTGGTTCTGATGGAGTTTGGGTCTGGTTCTGATGGAGTTTTCTTTCTGAATCTGATTGAGTTTGGTACTGGTTCTTATGGAGGGTTCATAACTGATTCTGAAGGAGATTTCCCCTTTGTTTAGATGGAGTTTGGGTCTGGTTCTGATAGAGATTTGTTCTAGGTTCTGATGTGCTAACAGCCTATATGCAAAAGTCTATGAAATTGCCTTTTAAATTTAATCACTGTTGTCTAGTTGTTAGAACAGCAGTACATGCTGTTTAAGTACTCGACACAAAATGGCCGCCATGTAGTTGCTTCCTATGAAGATGGTCAAAGGGTTAGGGGTCGGGTCAGGTTTAAGCCATAGAAATGAATGAAAATCAATGAAAGTCAATGCAAAGTCCTCAAAAAGATAGTAATCCATGGATGTGTGTGTGTGTGTGTGTGTGTATGTTCCTGTCTTGGCATTACAGTGAGAACCATTTTCCCAATTTCACCATCAAATTGAGGACCGTTTGTACCAAAGTGAGGACATTTTGCTGGTCCTCACGACCTATTTTGCTAACAGTTAGGTTTAGGACTAAGGTGTGAATTGAGTTTAGGTTAAGGTTAGGGTTAGGCATGCACTGGTAATGGTTAGGTTTAGGGTTATTGTCAGGGTTAGGGCATAGAAAGGGTTGAAAATGACTGAAAATCAATGGAAGTCAATGGGAGTCAACAGATGGTCCTCACTACATATAGCAAAACAAGAGTGTGTGTGTGTGTGTGTGTGTGTGTGTGTGTGTGTGTGTGTGTGTGTGTGTGTGTGTGTGTGTGTGTGTGTGTGTATGTGTGTGTGTGTGTGTGAGAGAGAGACAGATAAAATAGAGGCAGAAAGAAAGACAGAATCACATACATATACAGTAGGAGATACACAGAGCGCCAGCAGAAGAAGAAGAAGAAACAGCAGCACTAGGGCCAAGATGACAGACCAAGAGCATATATTAACAACATTAAGACATATATAAACTTTTTAACATTACCTGGCTTTGTACCTTAGTTTCTTGGTCAGTCATCTTGACTAATATGCACACATTTCTGTCTTTACATACACATTGTTTTTGACAGCGTTCTTACCCCATAGGTTTCACTTGGAAAGAAAGTCAAGACCAAATAAGGAACTTCACATTCAAAAACAAGCCCAAAAAACCGCAACTCATGAAATTTGCAAGCAACTTTAGAAATAATAAGCGGACTTGGCAACACTGATTTGTGCTACGCGCCGCAGTCAAATTGAACCATCTGGAACTTTGACCATGGACCGTTTGACCGTTTGCGCGGGAGGTCGCAAAGCAGTGCGCTGCGCAACGCCTGCTCTTTGCTATGCGCAGCTAAAAACCAGCACAAGCCATTGGTTTGAGTGCAGCGGTGCGCACACCGCATTCTGCGTTGGACCAGAGAGCAGTCTAAAAAATTAAAACTTTGACATTCTCCTCTAAGACTAGCCACCACATTAATGCCACAAATCGCTTTAAGGTAATGTTAAATTACCTTAAACTTATCTCTGAATAATACTCAGACCATTTCTACTACCATGCTAGTAGAAAGCTTGCTAGCTAACTAACAAGTAGCATTACTCCTCTAACCTTCCTCGGGTTCACCGCCACTGATACTGTAAAAAGTATAGTGAAAACAATATACTTGCAGCGTTGTAATTCCTCCAGTCTGTTAACAGCTTTCCTTAATGGTGCGTTCACACCGAACGCGGATTCTGCGATAAGAGTAGCCGATTTACATGTTATCCCTATGTAGAGGCGCATTCAGGAGTGGAGCGGTGTGAGAAGGTGCGAAGGAGATGAAGGACTGTTTTTTTATTGAGCTGAGATTTATTTACTCACCGAAGACAGATGGACAGGCGTTCAACAGTGGGGATACAGCGCCGGTTGATGGTGTCCCGGAGGCCGATTCGTCTCCCAACGCGGGACAGCAGATCTTCGAACTGGGTCCTGGATAGATGGAAGTACCGCTGAAATCGACCATCATCCAGAGGCAACTCCTGGAGTAAGTGGAGGTACTCTCCTAACTGTTCCCGTCCCTGAAGAATCTCGTGAACCCAGGGACGTCGGCGTCGTTTTTCGGCTCTCCACAAGTAAAACACCGTAATTAGGTCCATGAAATCCATGTCCGACGTGTTCAGTTGAAACCCGCAAGCAGCAAATGGAAGCTCCTCCTATTTGATGATGCGGCGAAGCATTGTCGCTTGTTGCCATTTGGCAACACGGAATTCATGCAGAATGTCAAGCGAGCAAAAGCACACAAATGACGCAAAATATTCGCAGAATCCGCATTTGGTGCATAAGAGGTCGAGGACTCCTAGTGTCTGCCTGCCTGTCATACCTGCTTGTGTTTTGAGTTCTTGAGCTTGTGTTTTTGTAAAATTACCTGGTCTGGTCTCTTGTTTTCTGTCTCCCTGCACCCCAAGCCCACACCTGTTCTGTGTTTTCCTGTCTTGTCACGATTGTCATTGGGTTCCTTTGTGTTCAGTTTTTGTATTTAAGCCCGTTTGCTTCCTTTGTTCCCCGCTGGTTCCTTATGTTATGTGTATGTGCTATCTCGTGTGTTGGCTACCCTGTCTGTGTCCTGCCATGGATAATAAAGACTCATCTTACCTGAAAACCTCGAGCTTCAGGACTTCTTCCCTGCATTTCAGTCCATCAAAAACCCACTTTATGACAGAAGGAACCAGCCAATGGGACCAAGCGGGAGGAATGGTGAGGGAATTCAAGAGGGGTGAGATTCTGGCCAAATTATTTTCTCACCTGGTGACCTCTCCCAGCTCACCATGGAGAAGGCTGGAAATAGCTGGCAGCCTCCAAGACTGGCTTGAGGTGAGGAGGGATTTTTTTCCTGACCCTCGGATTCACCACGCCATTGAGGCAGAGCGACACAGGATCCTGGGAGAAATTGCCGCTTCAATGAGGAGGCCTCCTGCCCCCTCCTCCGCTCGCCTTTCCACTGAAGCTGGAGGCGGCTTTCCAGCTCATGGTTTAGCTCCTGATCAGCCATCGCCGCTGCTTCCGACTCCTAATCCTGTTTATGGTCCTGTTCCGGAGGGGTTTATGGATGAACCGCCTCCACACCCCGATCCTGTTCCTGGTTCTGTTCCGGAGGGGTCCCAAGCCGCGCTGCCCTCACACTTTGTTCCTGTCCGTGAGGGGCTCGTGGATGGACTGCCTCCACTGCCTGCTCCTGTTCCCGGTCCTGTCCTGGAGGGCTCCGAGGACGAACTGCCTCCATCCCTGGTTCCTGTCCCAGAGGAGTTCATGGAGGACCTGTCTCCACTTCCTGTTCCTGTCCCTAAGGAGTGCAAGGGAGCACCCTCTCTGCATGCTGTGCCTCGCCGCAGATCTCCACGGCCTCACCAGCCTTAAGCCCGTTTGTTTCCTTTGTTCCCTGCTGGTTCCTTATGTTATGTGTATGTGCTATCTTGTGTGTTGGCTACCCTGTCTGTGTCTTGCCATGGATAATAAAGACTCGTCTTACCTGAAAACCTAGAGCTTCAGGAGTTCTTCCCTGCATTTTGGTCCATCAAAAACCCACTTTATGACACTACCAAGTTCGCCATTAGTTTTTATTGGGGAAAAGTCATGTACATTGGAGCTATACAGGCTAATGCTAACCAACCAATGGACAGAGGTTGACCCCTGAAGACACAGTCCCTTCTCATTTGCATAAAAATAAGAAATAAGAAATAAACAGACAGAAAATATTAAAACATACACATAAATAAAATAAAAAAAGTAATTAATAAATAAAGTTGACAGTTGTAGTGGATAGTAAATAAATAAAGTAATCATAACAAAGATAAATAAATAAAGAAGCTAATTAAAAGAGATATACATTTATGGGTGCGGCGCTGGTGTAGGGGTTAAGCGCGCGACCACATATAGAGGCATATAATCCTCGAAGTGGCTGTCACGGGTCCGAGTCCCGGACCCGCTGACCTTAGCCGAATGTCTTCCTCTCTCTTTGCCCCTCTTTCCTGTCTACCTACTATCAAAAATAAAGGCCTCTACTGCTGGAAAAAATATCTTTAAAAAAAAAGAGATATACATTTATTTATTTACTATATTTTTTGTGCATTTAATTATATCCTTACTTATTTATTGAGTATTTTATTTATTCCTGTATTTATTTTTAAATATGTCAGAATTGGTCCTCCATACTTTCGACATATGTGATTAACGGCCTAAAATATACCCACCTGAGTCACACCTTTCAGAGTTTGATGGAGAAATACCTCTCAAAACCATCAGGAAGTGCAAAGCACTAAAACCTCTTCTGTTTGTTGTTTTGTACCGTCTACCAAGCCCTTACTCTCAATTTTTAGATCAGTTTTCAGACCTTTTATCTGATTTAGTGTTAAATACAGGTAAAGTTATTATAGTGGGGGATTTTAACATTCATGTAGACGCTGAAAGTGATAGCCTAAATATAGCGTTTAATGCTATCTTAGACTCAATTGGCTTTGATCAAAACATTAACAAACCTACCCACCTTTGTCTTCATTCTCTGAACCTTGTGCTGACATATGGCATTGAGTGTAAAGACATAACAATATTCTCTCATAACACTGTCCTGCCTGACCATTTCTTAATAACCTTTGAGTTTAATTTAACCGAGTACTCCACACCTGAAAGAAAATTTCATTATAGTAGATCATTATCAGGCGATGCTGTAACAAACTTTAAATAATCTGTTCCACTTTTAATTTCCTCATTATCACTGAAAAGCACAGTGGAGGGCAATAATTCTGTTTCTGCCCCTTCACAAATTGATTATTTTGTTCATAGTGATTCTTCATCATTGCGTGGTGCATTAGACAATGCAGCCCCCTTGAAAAAGAAGGTAATCATTCATAGGAGGCATCCTCCTTGGTTTAATTCAGAGCTGCGTACTTTAAAGCACAATGTTAGAAAATTGGAGAGAAAATGGCGCTCTACACACCTAGAGGATTCCTATTTAATCTGGAAAAATAGCCTACTGTTGTACAAAAAGACACTTCGCCAAGCTAGAACAGCTTATTTCTCATCATTAATAGAAGAGAACAAGAATAATCCTAGGTTTCTCTTTAGTACAGTTGCTAAACTTACACAGAGTCATAGCTCTGTTGAGCCATCCATTGCCTTAGCTCTTAGCAGCCATGACTTTATGGGATTCTTCTTAAATAAAATTGATTCTATTAAAAAGAAAATCTTTGACATACTCCCGAAGATGATTACTTCATCCTCAGCAAGTGAGACAACATTGGAAATAAATGCAGAACCTGATTTGTGTTTGGACTGTTTTGATCCTGTGAAGCTTCCTGAGTTATCAGAAATATTAGCTTCATCTAAACCTTCAACTTGTATGTTAGACCCAATCCCAACCAAATTATTTAAGGAAGTGTTCCCTCTGATTACCAGCCCCATTTTAGATATGATTAATCTATCTTTAGTAAATGGATATGTACCACAGGCTTTTAAGTTAGTTGTAATTACCCCTTTACTTAAGAAACCTTCGCTTAATCGAGATGACTTGACCTATATCCAATCTACTATTCTTATCTAAAATTCTTGAGAAAATTGTTGCTAATCAAATGTGTGAGCATTTACACAGCAATGACCTGTTTGAAGAGTTTCAGTCAGGTTTCAGAGCTCATCATAGCACTGAAACAGCTCTGCTGAAAGTCACTAATGATATTCTTATGGCCTCAGATAATGGACTTGTGTCTGTTCTGGTTCTGTTAGATCTCAGTGCTGCATTTGATACAGTCGATCACAAAATTCTCTTAGAAAGGCTGGAATATGCTGTAGGGATCAGGGGAACAGCGCTAGCTTGGTTTAAATCTTATCTGTCTGACAGATTCCAGTTTGTTCATGTAAATGATAAATCATCTTTAAACTCCAGGGTTAATTGTGGAGTACCACAGGGCTCAGTACTTGGGCCAATTCTCTTTACTATATATATGCTTCCAATAGGTCAAAATATTAGGCAGCATGGGATAAATCTTCACTGTTACGCTGATGATACTCAGCTTTACTTATCCATAAATCCTGATGAGCCCAACCAGTTAGATAGACTACAAGCATGTTTTGAAGATATAAAAACTTGGATGACGTTAAATTCTTTGCTTCTAAATTCAGACAAGACAGAAGTCGTCCTCTTTGGACCGGAGTCTTTAAAAAAGAAACTGCTTAGTCAATCACTTAACCTGGATGGCATTAAATTGACCTCTGATAATAAAGTAAAAACCCTTGGTGTTATTTTTGACCAGGACATGTCATTTAAATCCCATATTAAACAGGTTTCTAGGATTTCCTTCTTTCATCTCCGGAACATTGCCAAAATTAGAAATATCCTGTCCAGGAGTGACGCTGAAAAACTAGTCCATGCATTTGTTACTTCAAGGCTGGACTATTGTAATTCTTAACTATCAGGATGTCCACAAAATGCAGTTAAAGCCTTCAGCTGATTCAAAATGCTGCAGCAAGAGTTCTGATGAAAATTGAAAAGAGAGATTATATTTCTCCTATTTTAGCTTCCCTTCATTGGCTCCCTGTTAAGTCCAGAATAGAATTTAAAATTCTCCTCATCACATATAAAGCCCTTAATGATTTAGCTCCATCATACATCAAAGATCTGATTGTTCCATATGTTCCTAACAGAGCACTTCGTTCTCAGACTGCAGGTTTACTGGTGGTTCCTAGAGTCTCTAGAAGTAGAATGGGAGGCAGATCCTTTAGTTATCAGGCTCCTCTCCTGTGGAACCAGCTCCCAGTTTTAGTCCGTGAGGCAGACACCCTGTCTACTTTTAAAACTAGGTTTAAAACTTTCCTTTTTGATAAAGCTTATAGTTAGAGTGGCTTAGTTTATCCTGAGCTATCTTCCTTATTTTTTACCTCCGTCTTCTTCCCTCCCTGTTGGATGGAGTAAGGGGGAGACAGGTTTAGCCTAAACTGGCTCAGTTATGGTTGAGGTGCAAACACACCCTCCATTTCTGCTACCTGTAAGTCCCCTTCTCTTTTCCAATGGTTATAATCAGTCTGACAGAGGGAGGTATACCAATCATTGTGGTTTTTAGTATAACAATGACCATCAGTGGGACCCTTTGTGGGGTTCCTTGAGACGACATTGTTGTAAATAAGCGCCGTTTAATTAAATAATCTGAACTGAAACTATCTGTGTAGTTATGCTGCTATAGGCTTAGGCTGCTGGAGGACATAACGACCACTTTCATCCTCTTTGCTACATTCTCACACTACTCTCCAATTTTGCATTGTTTGCTGTTATTTCAGCTTTTAACTTTGTTCTCTCTTTTCTCTTCCTAGAATCTACACCTGGCCTGGCTCTGGAGAGGGGAATCGTCCGAGCTTCTGCTGCCAACAACTTAATGCTCACCCTCTACCGATGATCCACATAACCCTGTCTTTTAGTGTTTAACCCTTTCTCTCTCCTAGACATGGCGATTGACTGACCTTAACTGTAACTAACTCTATGTGCTCTCTTTCAGACTCTAACCTTGAAAACTGGCTCAGAGTTTATCTGTTCTTTCTTTCTAGGTGAAACGACTAAAGGAGCTACATCCATTAACATTTACTTTTCCTTCCCATAGAAAATACTCCTGGATCAGTGCTGCTGTGTTCTTTTTGTGTCTCTGCTCTGTTCTCTCAAACCCCCAGTCGGTCGTAGCAGATGGCCACTCATACTGAGCCTGGTTCTGCTGGAGGTTTCTTCCTGTTAAATTGAGTTTTTCCTCTCCGCTGTCGCTACATGCATGCTCAGTATGAGGGATTGCTGCAAAGTCAACGCCAGTGACTGTCCACTGTCTCTACATGCTCATCCAGGAGGAGGGAATGCTGCAAGTCACTGACTGGATGCAATCTGCTGGGTTTCCTTAGATAGAAAAACTTTTTATCCTATTTGAATAAAAAGCTAACTCTGACCGCACTGTTCAATTGTTAGGATTAATTGGAATGTATGTACCTGACTGTTGTGAAGTGCCTTGAGACAACATGTGTTGTGAATTGGCGCTATATAAATAAAACTGAATTGAATGATAGAAAAGTCAGACGGAAGGGTGAAAAATGTTGCTGAGACATCTCTGCTTGAAAGCAGTTGGGACTCTGAGAGTCAAACTCAGGCCGATGGATCCTGTTGGCAAACGGAACAAGCTGGAAATGACAGACATTTCTCCAATTTCCATCACTCAGATGGTTCTTTTTAAAACAATTGCAGTAATAGACACAACTTTTATCAGGATTTACCCAATGACCAACATTATACCCATTTCAGCCCTCACTACAGCTATGATGGGAAGCAGAGGCCACCCAGCTTGATATGAGGTGGATGTTCACTAATGAGCATCGTCAGGGTCATGATGATGGACTTTCATCTGAGCTACAGGTAAAGTTAAATGGCCTGGCCATGATAGAACACAGTACCAACCTCTATGTGACTTTCTAGCTGGATTTGCATCATGATGTGAAAAAATATCTGATCCTTTACCTTAGTCAAAATCAAAGCACTTAATCCTATAGTTACTAAATACAATAAAGGTTCTTCAGATCACCACTTTATATATCATGGCTGCAGCCGGTCCTATATCCCAGTTCTACATGTAGACAGAAACAGGTGTTGCTTAATAAACCAGGAAAATATCTCCTGGTGCCAGTAGGACATAGTAGAAAGAGCAAAAGTAAGCCTCCCTTTTCTCTTTCATATGTTTTGATCCTAAACATACAGCTCTGGGTTGTTTAAAGGTGCAGAATTAATGAGAAATAATTCATAGCAATTAATCACAGGTGGACCATTAATTAGTTAACTGTTTTATTTTTCTGAATAATACATACGATATGTAATATTATACAAACTAAACTCATTGAACAAGGGTACAGTTTTACTCAATGTAATAATACACACCACTTTATGTATATATTTATTAATAACTGTAATACTAGTACTAATAACAGGACAAAAGGTGAGAGTCCAAGAAAGGTCCAGGATGAGTCTCCTTGTTCTATTTTAAACAGATTTATCTCAACAGAAAGTGTTTAAAAGTAAAGACTGAACTAATGGAATTATTAAAATAAATGTGTTTTTTAGGGTCTTACCATTCCATTAAAATCTAAGAAAATCAATTTTATACCAGTTTTCTTTTTAGAAATATAAGAAATTATGACAATGGAGACTCAGGGGTAGAAGAGAGAGTAAGAAAATAAAATTTTAAAAAGTCAATTACAAGATGAGAAAAGAAGAATTTGTTTGAGCCACAGTAAACATAGTTTCTCTAAGTTTAAGAACAACTTTAGTCCGACGGACTGAGCAGTAAGTTTTTTCTAAATATCACAAATGTGTCATTATCTGCTTCAGCCAAATGTTTTGTTTTCATCAGTTGTAAACTGTTTCTCTTCATCTTTCACGTAAACTACTAACAAAAAATGAAAACCAAGTCAAATTATTGTGAAACTTTTTTGTTTGATTCACAAATATTTACATTCAATGAAAACCTAGCCAAGACAGACAGCTGGTACAGCATGTCTACTAGCTAAGTGACCTATAAAATGGGCCGCTGTCTGATGAAAATTAAACTATTTAGGGCCTGGGCTAAAGACCCCAATGGTTCAGACCCTAAAAACACCCCTGGTGGTGCCTCTATTTTATAAGTTAATTTGTTCCACGATGGACTTCGCCCCTTGGACAACATTTCCTCACAATGGTCAGAGGTTAGGGTTTGGGCAGATTAACAGTTAGGATGAAATGATCTGAACGTTTTCATTCTATGAAGTTTGGTTTTGTTTGTGTGAAACTCGGCTATCTTAGTGCTAGCAGGCTATCTGCAGCCCACTTGTCCTGTTTGTGTTCTGTGTTTGTATTTTTTTAAGTTAAGTCAAACTTTACTTGAAGGGTGATTTTAAACACAGAAGATTGCTCATAATGCGCCGTCCGTGCTTATGCATTTTAACCCTTTTATTAACAGTATTTTTAAGGGTGTGTGTTTGATTCTGGTGCTAAATAATATTTCCCCAGAAAGGTTTAGTCTTCAATCCAGTAAATAATAGTCCCTAAACATCATTTACTAGATTTGATAACTAAGTAAACACCATTAAGCCCCATTTCTCCAGAAAGATTTGGCTCTTTTCCAAAATACTCCCTTAATAATATTTCTTCAAATATTATTTCAATAAATAAAGGCAGCTAATTAGTCATCCAGAAGGTTGGTTTTATTCAGCAGATCATTCTTTAAAACATTATTTTATTAAAATAATATTTTATCTGATCTTGCATTGTGAATGGTTGTCTAATTGTTTGCTGATTATTGCCTAATTTAGTTCCAAGACTAACTTAACTTCATTCCCAGATTCTTCAAGATAATCCGTGGTTCTCAAACATAAACATTGCATGGTAATATTGCATCACTCCATCAGTCATGGTTTTTAACCATCTTTAATCAACTTGTTTATATTGTTCATAGCCCAATAGTCTTCCCTATTCTTTAATTCTGCTTGGTATTTTAGTTGGATTGTTTTAGCATAGTGAAGAGTTTGTTGATTGAAATATGTTTGACTTTGAGTTGACTTATTTTTGTTAATAAATTCTTGTATTTTAAGAAATTGTGTGAATTCATTCCATGTGTGTGCAGAGTTTATGCTGTTCAATAATGTCAGAGCTCATCTCACACCTTTCTATTTTGTGCTAATACCATCGCCTTACTGGGCTGGTATTCACAGGACAACCCTTAACAGACTGAAATATTATTTGATAAAATATTAAAATATTGATATTAAATAATATTCTCAGATTAATAATCACAACAGTCCGTAGAAAAAAGAAGGGTGAAAAAGAGGGCAGGGAGGGTTAGAATATAATGATAAAACAATGAAAAGACCAAACACTCATTTCAAAATGTATATGTAGTTGACGTTTAGGGGGAAAAAAATCCAACAGTGCCTTGCAGGAGAATTTATAACCATCCATCCATTTTCTATACCCCCTTTCTCCATACAGGGTCACAGGGAAGCTGGTGCCTATCTATGGGCAAGAGGCAGTGGACACCCTGGACAGGTGTCCAGTCCATCACAAGGCAACATGAAACACAGGACAAACAACCATTTACACCCACATTCACACATAAGGGCAATTCAGAGAGACCAATTTACCTAACAGTTATGTTTTTGGACTGTGGGAAGAAGCCAGAGTATTCCCACATATTCACGGGAAGAACATGTAAACTCCATGCAGAAAGGCCCCCAGCAAGCCCAAGATTTGCGCTCCTTGCACCATTGAAACTGACGTTTGGCATTGGCATGAGTGACCAAAGGTTTGGCTATAGCAGCCCGGCCGTGTATATTGACCCTGTGGAGCTCCCAACGGACAGTTCTGGTGGAAACAGGAGAGTTGAGGTGCACATTTAATTCTGCCGTGATTTGGGCAGCCGTGGTTTTATGTTTTTTGGATACAATCCGGGTTAGCACCCGAACATCCCTTTCAGACAGCTTCCTCTTGCGTCCACAGTTAATCCTGTTGGATGTGGTTCGTCCTTCTTGGTGGTATGCTGACATTACCCTGGATACCGTGGCTCTTGATACATCACAAAGACTTGCTGTCTTGGTCACAGATACGCCAGCAAGACGTGCACCAACAATTTGTCCTCTTTTGAACTCTGGTATATCACCAATAATGTTGTGTGCATTTCAATATTTTGAGCAAAACTGTGCTCTTACCCTGCTAATTGAACCTTCACACTCTGCTCTTACTGGTGCAATGTGCAATCAATGAAGACTGGCTACCAGGCTGGTCCAATTTAGCCATGAAACCTCCCACACTAAAATGACAGGTGTTTCAGTTTCATCGTCCAACCCCTGTATCTGGGCAATTCATTTGTGACACATGGCAAAACACATAAATCTGCTTTGTTTCAAAACCTTTCATTGATGCTCTGCCTTTATATTTGGATTTGTTGTCCTGCTGAAAGGTGAACCTCTATGGAAGCAAATTGTTACCATATTTCAAGATGAATGTGGAATTTCCAGAAATGCTTTTTCATTTTAAGAATGTGGCTGCATTATTTGACCCATAAATAAAATTAGTAATCAATCATCCTATTTGCATTTGCATTTTCTTCTTCACGACTGCACATTTTATGCCATAATCAAAAAGAAAACAAAGCAGACATTGCCTTTTCGTTTTTGTGGTCTGCCCGCAAAGTACTGCCCAGAACTCGAAAACGAAAAAGCATTCTGAGCGGCGGGCGCAGCAGAGTGACGTCAGCAGCCGCTGTTCCTCAGCTCCCTGCTAACCGAGCTACCCATCTTGTTCGGTAGGGGGCGCTGTGCACGTCTGCATTGCATTACATTGCAAACGTGCCGAAAAATGTATTAAATTGCAGCAGGGCAGAACTCAATTTGTGACAGTGGCAGGCAGAACTGGCAGTTCCGGTGGCAGGCTGTGACATCCTCGTGGCAGCCTTTTGGCCTAGGACATCCAGTGTGTTTTTAAGCATTTATTTATATTTTTCTGTGAGTGACAATTCAGAATAGCCGCTCGTGCTCTATAATAAACCGGCTGTTCGTACAATAAATCTTCGTCATCCTTTCAACACGTCACACATACACAGTGCTATTTATTTTCCATGTCTAGTAAATACAATCACCTTATGTTATGGGTCTAAAGCTGTTTATTAAATAATAATCAATAATGAAATCATTATGTAAAGGTAACAGGCTATAACAACAATGACATCCCATTTGCCAATAATCAGCATCAGCTTCCACAAAAACAGCAGCAACCGCATTGGCAAGCTTTTACGGCCGGTCCGGCACCTTCTGGCATCCTCGCGGAATCCCCTGCCACCACCGGAACTACCAGTTCTGCCTGCCACTGCCACAAATTGAGCTCGACCCTGCTGCAATTCAATACATTTCTCGGCACGTTTGCAATGTAATGCAATGCAGATGTGCACAGCGCCCCCTACCGAACAAGATGGGTAGCTCGGTCAGCAGGGAGCTGAGGAAGAGCGGCTGCTGACGTCACTCTGCTGCGCCCGCCGCTCGGAATGCTTTTTCGTTTTCGAGTTCTGGGCAGTACTTTGCGGGCAGACCACGAAAACGAAAAACAATGTCTGCTTTGTTTTCTTTTTGATTATGGCATAAAATGTGCAGTCGTGAATCAGAAAATGCAAATGCAAATAGGATGATTGATTACTAATTTCATTTATGGGTCAAATAACGCAGCCACATTCTTAAAATGAAAAAGCATTTCTGGAAATGCTTTTTCATTTTCTAATTTTACATTTCAAATTGAATTTTGGTATCTATTTGCTGGGGCATATTTTGAAAAATAAATCTCAAATGTCTTTTTCTTTTTCATTTTAATTTAGTGAAGGAATGAGCAGTCTTGAAGAAGAAAATGCAAATGCAAATAGGATGATTGATTACTAATTTCATTTATGAGTCAAACAATGCAGCCACATTCTTAAAATGAAAAAGCATTTCTGAAAATGCTTTTTCATTTGAAATATGGTAACGATTTGCTCCCATAGAACCTCTGCCCCAGTTTAGTCTTTGCTGTTTCTAACAGGTTATTTTTTCCTGGACTTCCCTGTATTTAGCTCCATCCTTTGTTCCATCTGCTCTGACCAGCTTCCCTTGCCAATTGTCGAACAGCAACCCCGTAGCATAATGCTGCCACTGCCATGTATCACTATGTGGATGGTAGGTTTAGCTTGATGTGCAGTGGGAGTTTTCGTCCCCTGCTTCCCCTACATGGCTTGAAGAAATCTGCAAACAGGTATCCGTATGGCTTTCTTTTAAAAATTATTAATTATTTTATGCTGGTCTACCAAAGTCCCTCAATTACCTTGCAGTTTTAATCTGAAAAAATATGAAAAGGCTTGTAGAGTGTTTTATACACAGCAAATCTGAAATCGCAAATTTAACACCCTCAGAGTTAAAATGAACACTTTCCCAGGGTTTATATGGGAACCACTGGCAAATTGTTAAATTAACACTTATCATTTTGTTAAAATTATTAACACTGTGACAGTGTTGTCTAATAAACTCTTACATTGTTAAATATTAACCCTAACCTTAACACCCTAACCCTAACCCCCTATCCCTAACCCTAACACCCACTACACGACCGAGGACGTTTAGAAAAAACATTTAAAATTAATTGGCTACTTAACCTAAATTGTTCAAAACTATATTTTAGAGAGGAATTTAGTTTAACGTTAACCCACGATGTCTTAACATGACATGAAATAAACGCTAACGTTCGGGCAGGTCTGTTTAAAGTTAGCAAAAAACGGCGATTAAAACTAGTAATAAACGCCAATAAATTTTAATCTGTCCCCAAATTTAGAAACAACGAGTCAGCGTAAACACATTTTAATAAAAGTAGCAATGGCGCGATGACTAATTTGTGAAATTTTACTCACCACTCTCTCCTTCTCATGCGCCATGTGAGTGTGAGAAAATGGCTGCTGACAAATTCCTTCACGGGGGGACCAGTCCAAGTACCCAGATGTTCAAAGTGTCACTCATTAGTGTTAAATACCGTCAACTCCATGATTTGACACCAACACTCTTATGTTTCATTAGTGGAGAGTTGATACTACCAAAATCAACACCAATACATCATTAAAACGCCAAATCATACATTAAAGCAAAACAAGAATAAATGAGTGAATGAATAAATGAAACAATGAAAACAATCTATGTTAAATGCAGTTTATATTTTTATTCTGCACAGCAAATGAAAATAATATAATGCAAGAAATAGGTCAGCAGAGTAATCATCATTTGAAACATGGACATATGCATGTCAAGTTTTAGGCCAAGTCTTGTTGCATGTTTCACAAAAATAAATGGTAACGTTGACTTGGAGGTGGCGCTACACAACCAGACTACCACCTAAATCAGCAAGGTTCATGTGCTGGACAGGTTCCTTAGAAAAAATTACATTTAAATATCCTAAATATATCCTAAAATCCAACTGTTTGGACAAGTCTAATCAATTTAGGTAATAAGTGATAGACCAACTCTGCAAAGTAAGAAACCATCATACAACATGCAGGTATGGTAAAAAGAAAGTATGTCCTCTATTGCTAACTTAAGTTTTGCTCAATACGGTGTAGTAAAATGTTCAAATCAGTATTTAAAAACAGGTCAATACAACTTCAGATAAACGCACCAGCTTGTTCAACAGAAGTTGTCAGACTGCAAATAGCAGGAAGTAATAAAGTATACCCAAATCTTAAGTGGCAATTTTTTCTCTTCTAGATGTTAATTTTTGCATAAGAACTTTTGCTCACTCTTTGCAGCTTAGCCACAACTCATTTACGTACTCAGGCTTTTTTCTTTGCAGCTCTCCTAATGTCGGGCTGTATCTGTCAGATAGATGTCTTCACATCTGACTCTTGAATAAACGAGTTCATGGTCAATTTAATGACTGCAAGGTGGTTGCAAAGTGAGCCCAAAGCATGATTCTTCCACCAACATGCTTTACATTGAATATGTCTTTTTGCTCTCTTGCGGTTTATTTAATCCCAGCTCTGACTTGTGTGTGCAGGTGTGTGTGTGGGTGTGTGTGCGTGTGCGTGTGCGTGTGTGTGTGTGTGTGTGTGTGTGTGTGTGTGTGTTATTGTACTTGCTGTTTGCTTTTTATCGCAAAGTGAGGACATTTTGACAAAGTCAGGACATTTTCCTGGTCCTTGCTTTTCCGAATTCTGTTCTTGGCACAGGGGTTAGGTTTAGGACTAGGGTATGAATTGAGTTATGGTTAGGGTTAGGTATGAACTGGTTAGGGTTAGGTATGAACTGGTTAGGGTTAGGTATGAACTGGTTAGGGTGAGTTTAGTGTCAGGGTTAGGCCCTAGAAATCAATGAAAATGACTGGAAGTCAATGGGAGTAACTGAAAAGTTCTCATAAACGTAAAACATGGATGTGTGTGTGTGTGTGTGTGTGTGTGTGTGTATTCTCACAGCTTTTATTATTTAACATGCTTCCTGAGGCCTACAGACATGCAGTCCTATGGACCCTGACCAGTGAATTTTTGGAGGTGAATTTGCTAGGATGTCCACTTGTGGTCTATTCTTTCACTTTCTTTTCACTGAATACTGATGGACTTAAAACTGTTCATGAATCTCCTATTTTTAATCGTGATGTTTCCACTGACAAAGTTTTAATACATTACTGAATGTTCCTTAAAAAAACATCTGCCCTTATAGAGATGCTCACACTAGATGATGCTCAGATAATCACAGGGCTTTTAACTAAAACAATAGGCTGCCATGATTTGTTTTCCTTAAACTGAACATTAAATGGTTATATATCAACTCCTAAATCATCTGTAAACAAATAAAAAATAGGCAGAAAATTTGATTTCTGTTGTGTTGCATTTAGAGATCAGATCATAACTACATGTAATAGGAGATGAGCCTATGCCTAACCTCCTAGAAATTCATGTTTTTATCCCTATAAATCCACAGGGGATCTTTTTCACTCTGATAAGGAGGAATGCTGTTTCCTGTTAATAACAATGGGCCACTTTGCCATCAGGTGGACTAATCCACAGCGAGACGGCAGCTCAGCACGCATCCTGCAGTGCTAAAGGGGGTGAACAGCTAGAGAAGCAGACTTGAGGTGAGGGACTCTGGAAATTATGAGAAATCCCAAATAATCACATGATGTATGACATGTCAGTTATTTTTAATAAAAAGAAATGTAGTAGGAAAAGAGGTTGAACTTGATTTGATATTTGATCCTGGATTGGGATCAGTTCCTTATGACTCATGACTGAACTTGTGACTTTATTCTCTTTGATGTATTTCCTATAATGTACTTTAGGTCCTGTATTTGATCTTTATATACAGTACTGTGCAAAGGTTTCAGGCATTAAAAAAATGCAGAAAACAAAGAATGCTTTAAAAAATGGAAATGTTAATCATTCATTTTCATTAATCAACAAAATGCAGTGAACGAACAAAAGAGAAATCTAAATCAAAATTTGGTGTGACCACCTTTTGCCTTCAAAACAGCATCAATTCTTCCAGGTACAGGTTGAAGAAACTCAGCTGGTAGGTTGTTCCAAATATCTTGGAGAACTAACCACACATCTTCTGTGGATGGAGGCTTTCTCACATCCTTCTGTCTCTTCATGTCATGCCAGACACACTCAATGATGTTGAGATCAGGGCTCTGTGGGGGCCATACCATCACTTCTGTTAGGGTCTGGGAGTTTGTTTGTTTTGCCTGCTATTAACTCTGTTTGGACACTAGAGGTCGCCGGAGCTGTGATGTGGAGGAGCACAGGTGCAGCGCATTACTTCATCTCCAGTGCAGTATAAAGGCAGCAGGCTGTCAGCACTTCAGCGCCTGAGTGGTTACCTTTGTGGTAACTTATTGGCCAAGCTCTAAGTCTTTTTTCCCGATAACTGTAAGTTACTTACCTTAATGTGAACTCCTTACTTCATGTTGCTCTGCACTTTCAAATTACCTTAGATAAAAACATCTTCTAAAATGAATGTAACGCTTATGCTAAAGACTGCGGCTCTGCTCATAATAATCCACAACAGACAGTGTCTTGCAAAGTAGCCAACCACCCAAAATGACACCAGCTGGCCAAGTATAGCATGCCTTCAGAAGTCTCTGTGTTCAATTCAGACTAGCAATCAAATAAGCAGTCAAGAGTTCCGTGGTAACTTTAGAGGAGCTGCAGATATCCACAGCTCAGGTGTTAGAATCTGTTGACCAACAATGTTAATCATGCACTTGGGAAATTTTGCCTTTATGGATAAGTGGCAACAAAAGATACCTTGAAAGAAAGCCATGAAAAGTCCTGTTGGCAATTTGTTACAAGCCACATGAGGGATGCAGCAAGCATGTAGAAGAATGTACTCTGTTCAGATGAGGTTAAAATTATGCTTTTGGCTTACACACAAATCTCTATTTGTGGAGGGAAACTAAGACTGCACCTGAACACCCTAAACATTCAAACCATCATGTTGAAGCATGGTGCTGGCAGCCTCATGCTATGGGGATGTTTCTCTTCTTGCAAAGGTAGGAAAGCTGATCAAAGTTGATGACAAAATGGATGGAGCTACACACAGGGAAATTCTGGAAAAAAATTTTGCTAGAGGCTGCAAAATATTGTAACATCACATCAGGATAAGGTTCACCTTTGGCAGGACATTGTCCCTAAATATGCGGCTTGACCTATGCTTTAGATCAAATAATATACATTTATTATCTAGGGCACAGCTTGAAAATTGATTTTCACATATTTCTTCTTCCAATTTGACTGAGCTTTTGCAATTTTTGCAAGAAACAGGCAAAATAACTCAGTAACCTGTACAAAGACCCCCCTAAAGACCTGCAGCTGTAATTGCAGCTAAAAGTATGGACTCATTAGGGACAAACGCTAATGTTTTACATTTTTATTTGTCAAAAAAAGAAGTATCCTTATTTTCCCACTTCAAGAGTTATGTGCTACATTTTGTTTTTAAGAAAATATAAAGACGTTTGTGGTTGTAACATGCTAATATGTGAAAAAGTTTATGGGGTGCGAATATTTTTGCAAGGCCCTGTATGAACAGCTTTTCTGTCTCTGAATATCTATAAAACCGGTTGGTTGGACAACACAGGAATAGAAGCTACTGTATAGACAGCAAGATGAAAAATGTGGAAAGCTCGAGGTCAGCACCGCTCCTCTGCTCTCCCATCAGTTCTCCTTAAACAACCTATAAACATATCTCTATATATCATGCTTATTCTGTCAACAGTCTGTATTCTTTCCTGTCATCTGTCCTTCCAACTTCTTTTTCTGTTTTGCTGAGGCATTACTTTCCCAGTCCCCTGATGGAGCATGGTGCTTAGAGTGGCTACACAAGGACAGGCCCTGGGACAGTGTGGGTGTTTGGAGGGACGGAGCTGAAGCTATAGTCTCGTAACCCTCTGAACCCCCCCCCCCCACAGTGTGACTCAATGCATGTAATGCAGAGGCAGGGAGTCAGGAAAAATCCCCCAGTGTTCCACCCCCACTCAGAGTATGTGGGAAAGAGAAAACGTTATCCTATATTTAACCTCCAGGTGTCTGTGTGGTGTGTTCATTTGTGTGTGTGTTAGGAACTGAGTCATCTGCAGCTGGCTGCTAGATCGGTTCATCTATAAGTAAAAAATGAGGGTTGCCTCTCCCTCCTGAGGTTGGTCGGGGGGCCTTTAGTAATGTGTCAGCATCTCCAATACTCTAAAATCTGCATCATGATAAAACATATATGCATTTAAAAACAAAAACAAAAAAACACAGTGCTGTTAAGATATATGACAATGCCTCTCCTAAACGAGCAATTTATAAAAACTGAAGTTATCAACAGAAAATCTGGGGGTGGTTATAGCAGCGTAGAAAGGCAGTGGTTAATTTACAGTAATCTAACGTAAAACTTTCCAAAGACACATGGCGTTCCTATTTAAGCAGAAGCAACAATGCTGAGTCAAATCACTTACTGCTTTTACCCATCAAAGCGCCATAAATTATGGCAGTCTATTAAGGCTGAAGCTCTATAAGAGGGCAATCTTATGTGTATCGGCTCTATGAAGTAAAAAAGCCTGGCTCAGCACAGACCTCCCAGCGATCTGAGCCACTAACAGAGCCCAGAGTGATTTCCATGGGACAGAGGAGGGATTTTACCCCTCTCTCGTCTATTCAGGATGTATTTTGGCCTAAAGAGAGTTTTTTTCCCCAGAAGGAAGTCTGAACTTTGATTTATCTCAATGCTAAAACGCAGTGTTGAGGACTAAGAGATGTTAGGGTAAAACACAAATCCTCTCAACATTTGCTTGCTCAAAAGTATGAATTTCATACTGTGCAGTGTCATTGGTGGAAGCAGATTTTAGATATGAGTGATGTGGCTCACCGCCCAGGGTGCTATTCAGTCAGGGGGGAATCGAAGTAAAAAGGATTTGGACCCAGATGTTTTTTCCATTTTGTTTTTGTCCAGTAAATCATGACTGGGGATTGTATGAAAATTTGGCCATACAACACTAAAGACAATAAAGTTTTTATCCGATACACAGTTTCTATTCAGTGGAAGATTTAAAGGCTGTTTTACTGGTGTTTTTAAGGAGTCTGGACTACATTTGATAATCTCTAGTATAAAGTCTAACATACTGCAAATCTGTACTGGATTGCTCTACATTGAACAGGGGTTCTAGAAAACATAGCTGGAGGTTCATAAAAACTTTTTCAATGTCTAAAAAAAGCACTATTAATGCTTTTTCAGCATCTGGATTGTTTTACATTGAAACCAGCTTGAAGATTGCAACATATAGACTGGTCAAACTCAGACTAACTTATTCCACAGTGATAAAAAATGTCTTTAGAGTAGTTTCGATTTGGAAAAAACCTAATTGTGGAAACAAAAACATAGGGATTAGTTTTGTAAAGAAACAATATGGGCTGTTCAAAAGGACGAGCTTGCCCAGGACGGCATTCATGCAAGAACCAGCAATGGTCATGGGACCTGGGTAAGCGTTGAAACCATACAAAAACACCCACTTGAAGAAACTATAACATTAACATGGTCACTGCTTGCTCTGAGCACGCAGACTGTGCGCTCTGAGGCCCCTGAGCCAGCAGAGTGATAAGATTAGAGGAAGTACGTGGGTGTGAAATAGCTGTGGGACTTTCTTGATTCACACAATCCACAATGACTGCAGGCCATGATTTTTATTAGTTTAAGACGATGGAAATTCAAAAACACTCAATGGCATCTACATACAGTGCCATGAAAGTATTTATACCCCCAGAACCAGAATGAAAATGGTATACGGTTTTGCAATTACAACAGAATATCTGGAAGTGGTGCCTACAGTGGGAATCCCTATATACAAAGGCTGTTAGTCTTCAATTCCCGACCTTAGGACCTTTGCTGCAGTTCCTCCCTCTCTCCCATCTCTCTGCCCATTTCCTGTATGAATAAATGCCACTAAGGCAACAAAATCCAAAAAATGAATACAATTCTGAAAATTGTGGCGTGCATCTGTATTCAGCCCCCTCAATTAGTAAAACCAGTTTCTACCAGTTTTGTACATTTAGAGCCTAAAACTTGTATCCATTCTTCTTTGCAATGTAGTTGTAGCTTAGTCAAACTGGGTCGAGAGTATCTGAGAAAAGCTTTTTTCAAGTCTTGCTACATATTTAGGTCTGGACTTTAAATAGGCCATTCCGACATGTGAGTATGGTAAACCATTTCATTGTAGCTCTGGCTGCATGTTTAGGATTGTGAACCTCCACCTAAATCTAAAGTTTCACGGAGCCTTAATAGGTTTTCTTCCAGAATTCGATTGTGATTAGCTCATCCATATTTCCATCTACTCTAATCAGCTTCCCTTTCCGCCCCGAAGAAAAACAATCCTAAATCATGATGCTGCCACCACCATTGTGCGGGCAGAGAGATGGGTTAGTTCTCCAGTACACAAGGTATTTTGCATGTAGGCCATAGGGCTTGGCTTCAGTCTCATGTGACCTTCAGTTTTCCCGCGTCCTCTACATAACTTCCAACAGGACTTTCTTTGGTTTTCTTTCAACAGTAGCTTTCCAATTACCACCTTTCCATAAAGGTCACTAGAACTTTGAAAGTATAAAAATAGTTTTTCCACAGATTCCTGCGGATGAGCCATGGATCTCCGCAGCTCCTCCAGAGTTATTGTGGGTCTCTTAAATGCTTCTCTGATTGATTCCTAAATTAAAAACAGACTTCTGAAGGCAGCTAGTTGCGCAGGATTTTACTTATGCTATGAATTAGAAAAAGGCGGACCCAAGATTCAGCCAGACACACTACTGAAAGTTTAAAAGGTTTATTCAGCCACAGGAAAACGTCACACAGGTAACACTCCTCACAGCTTCCAGGAATCACTGCTTTTGTCTTGCGTGGAACTTGAATCCCAGAGGGGAAACCTCAGTGGGTGGCAGGCGGTGATCTCCACAGCACAGGTAAGAAGTGACTCCAGGCTGAATAATCCGAGGGCTAGGCTGGCTCAATAATCCAAGGACAGAAACAGGGTCAACGATCGGAACAAGAGGCGTCAGGCAAGGGGCAGGTAGAGGCATAAACCAGATGCAGGAAACAAGGTCGACAACCAAAATCCAAATAGTCCGACAGGGAGCAGGCAGAGGCATAAATCCAAAAGGCAAGGCAAGGTCAAGAACTATGATCAGACAGGAAGGAACGCTGGATATCTACTCACACGATGGCTTTCAAAAATCTGGCACCATCTGCTTGTCAGAGTCAGTATATATCAAGGAAGACACAGGTGCTTGGCATTCCACAGATTGCACTACACTGCAGCAGCCACCAGGTGCATCTAATCTGCTGATTGCAGCCAGGGAGACAGGGTAGAACAGACGTGCCAGAATCATAACAATTTAGAGTAAAGGCGGCTGGATACAAATGCATTCCACACTTTTAGAATTAGATTTGTATCCTTTTCCTTCCACTTTCTAGTTATGAAGTACTTTGTGTTGTTCTATCATATTAAATTACTTTCTTAAAAAAACATTGAAATGTGTGGTTGTCACTGGACAAAATGTGGAAAAGTTCAAGGGGTTTGCATGGCACTCCAAGTAACCCAGACATGTACAGTATCTGCATATCACCACTGTAAACCAGAGAGACATGATGCACCGGCACTCTGTTTACTGCAAATTCAGATGAAACAAACAACAGTGACATTCTCCAATTAAATCCAGGCAATTATTAATCATCAATGTCTTTTTTTCTCATATGTTGCAAGTAAAGAAGGAGGCTAAAGTTTGTATCAGAGTCCTGTAACCTTGAGGTTCTGACTTCTGCTCTGCAGCAGACAAAGTGAAATCCAGAACCTCCAGTGGGTCTGTTAATAATCCAAAGTCCTGACAAAGCCCTCTTTATTTCATAATTAATGCAAACATGAAAACCATGACACTGAATGCTGGGTGAGCCGTACATCAGTGTCCATGACAAGTAAAAATGAACGCCGTCATTCATCTGTGCACAGAGCTAATGGACCCTATAAGACTGCATTACTGAGCACAACACAAGGGACCTTTGTGCCAGACTGATAAAAGCATACAGTGTGGCAAATTTATGACACTGATGCAGAATAGGCAGCAAGTTATGCCTTTAATTGTTGGCCACACAGGAGGAACTCTGTCTTATTACGTAGGTCAATGCAACAGGAGCATGGTATTTATTGTAGCAGCTGTGTTAACAGATTTAGGTGTGTACATTTACGTCTGTCAGCAAGTAATGCTGCATTGTGTATGCACAATCCACTTGTATGCACAGTGCCTGCATCACAATTCCTACCTGTGAAACTTTTTTATGTTTTGTCACATCACAAATGTATTTTATTGAGATTTGATGTGAGAGACCAAAACAAAAAGTAGTGCATGAAACAGTCAAAGTATTATTCAAATAAAAGCCTTAATGTGGAGCATGCAGTTGTATTCAGGCCTTTTTCCTTGGGTACCTCTTAATAAAAACTGCAAGCCAGGAGTGGCGCTGGTGGTGTAGGGGTTAAGCACGCGACCATTTGCAGAGGCTATAGTCCTCAATGTGGCCGTCCTGGGTGTGAGTCCTGGGCCAGGTGACCTTTGCTGAATGTGTCTCCCTCTCTTTGCCCTCTTTCCTGAAGGATGAAAAAAAAAATAAAGGCCTCTAGTGCTGCAAAAAAAACAAAAAACTAGAAGCCCTCTAAATAGTAAATTGAGTCTACATGTGTGTAATTTAATCTCAGTATAATTCCAGTTCTGTGAAAGCCTCAGAGTTTTTGTAGAGAACATAAGTGAACAAACAGCAACATGGAGACCAAGGAATACAGCAGACAGGTCAGAGAGAAATGAGTGGAGAAGTTTGAATCTGGGTAAGGTCGTAAAACATATTGCAAGCTTTGAACATCTCATTGAGTCATTTTTTTATATATCGTCCTAAAACAGAACTACCGAGAGACCTCTGATAACTCTGGAGGAGCTGTAGAGACTCAAAGCTAAGGTGGGAGAATCTGTTGACAGGACAATTATCAGTCCAGCTCTCTTCAAATCTGGCCTTAAAGGATGAGAGGCAAGATGATAGCACTTATTAGATTCTATATAGGGGGCATGGCGAGACATGAGGAAGAAGGTGCTCCGGTCAGATGAGAACAAAGTCACACTTTCTAGTCTCCATAAAGACACCCTCCCCACATTTAAATATGATGGTTGTGGCAGCATCATACTGTGGGGATGCTTTTCTTCAGCAGCAATATGGAATCTAGTCTGTAATAAAGGAAGATGGGTGGAACTAAAATCAGGTCGATCCTGAGAGTAAACCTGTTAGATGACCTGAGACTGTGGCAGCGGTTCACCTGCCAGCAGGACGACGACGACCATAGAGCCAGCGTTACAATGGAATGGTTTAGATCAAACCATATTCACGTGTTAAAATGGCCCAGTCAAAGTCCAGACATAAATCAAATTGAGAAACTGTGGCGAGGCTTTAAAATTGGTGTTCACAGATGGTCTGCATCTATTCTGACTGAGCTTGAGACAGTTTGCGAAGAGAGCTATAGCTGCAAGGCAGGTAGGTAAACTCCAAAATGTGGCTCAAAAAAGTATTGACTCAGGGGGGTTGAATACATATGCAGACCAGGCTTTACAGGCTGTTATTCTAGAACAATATATCTATTAGTATAAAAAGACTAGAGGAGGCCAAAATAAGAGAACAAAATGGAGAGGAACAGAAGGAGCAGAGTTACTTTGATGGATAGTTAAAGTAAATTTAAAGTGAATATAGCAATCTTTTGTTTTACCTTCTGATTAATAAAGTTTTTACTGTTTTTGTTTTTCTTTAAATGGTTCTTTGGGTTGGATTTAAGTAACTAAAAATCCCAACACCCTATTTTTTTTTCCTTTATACTGCGAGTTCTGCATCTTTATTCTGCTTCTGCTTCCCAGATCCTGCAGGGAGAAAGCTGTGATTAAAAGCAATTATCGGTGTTACTGTCAGTAAAAGGTAATGAGGTGTAACAGCTGCTGGTAAAGTCATCAAAAACTGGCCTAAAAGGAAGGGAGGCGGTGGTGAACTCTCAGTCACTGTCCAGAGAATATTGATTGTTTATTTGATTACAAGCCCACCGAACGATCGGGTTTCCCTAATCCAAGCAGACTAGAGAAGGAAATGTGATGCTCTGCTTGTGCTGAATCTGACGTCATAATGCTCACTGAATTAGATTACGTGTTTGCTGCATTAGGCTTTGTTTAGGTTGATCACAAACATGAGCACAAAGTGACAGGACAGGCTGAAATTCAGGAATTTAGACTATAAAGATTTTACGCAAGTTCATCTTAATATTTCAGACCTGCTTAATGAAAGTCAAGGGGTGTCAATTTGTCTTGTTCTCGCTTATAACAAACCCTATTAGACCTGGAAAAGCCCAAATCCTCACTTCATATTCAGCTCAAGCTGGTCTTTGTAAAGAGATGCAGCCCAGTCTCTGCAGCCACAAAATGACTGATATTACTGCACCATTACAGTGCAAAAAACTTCTGCAGAGTGATGTAATTAATCTGTTTGCATTCAGTAGAGCCACTTTGTGAGCCGTGTCATTCTTGGAAGGTATCCAAGAGAACATCTTTGGTGTAAAATTAACAAGTTGTTCAAGGGGACCACTATTTAAATCGGAGAGATAGTTTTATGGGTATGTCCTTTAGTGCTGCATACACATGGTGCTCTTGGATGATGCAGAGCTAATGTGAATCAAGCTTCTCCTCTAATGAGGGTCCATTACAAACCCACACTGCAAGAACTATTCATTTTTTATGAGACGTGCAGCGCTGTTGGCGCCTTTCATCAGAGGCATTTGCTATCACTGGTTATATGTGGCCATTTAGCCAGGGGGGGCCAGTGTAAAGGCACTGGTTTAAAGCAAACCCTGGGTCAGCATTTTGGAACCAGCAGATATACCAATTGTGGGATCGCCAGATGATTTTCAGAATCATCTGATGTGACCGCTGAGGAGTATGGAGGACCAAAAGGGACAAAATTAAATAAATAAATATGAAATAAATGTAAATGTCCTATTAAATAATTAAGTAATATATAATGACAATAAATAATCAAATGTTCTTAAAAAAATTAATTCATATAATTATTTAACTCTATGTACCATAAACAAATGAGTACAAAAATCACATGTATTTTTAGGGGTTGCCAGTCTCTGGCACTGTTATTTTGGGGGTCACAGGCTGAGAAGTTTGGGAACCCTTGCTCTATCAGTGCAGGAATGTGGGAGGGTGGTGCGTCTCTCCAACAGTCCTTGGGCAAAAGTCACAAAGTATCTTACATAGCTTTCAGCTAGCTTCAAATCGGACTTCTTGTGGCTTTGGCTTTCCTGTTGCCACCGATCTGTAAGGATCCCATTTTTGGAGTTTGCTACTAATAGCTTTCCTCTCGATAGATTCTCTTATCTGTGCTGTGGATCTCTGCTGCTCCTCCACAGCTCCCCTTGCCTGACCCGCTGGTTTCGGTCAATGGCTATGTGTTGGTTGGTTTGCAGGTGTGACATAATTTTTAACAATTCCCTCTGGAAGGTCCAATGCTCAGTATACTGATATTTAACCTAAGACTGCTTTAAGATGTTTGTTTTCTAATGTTTTTTTAACAAGCCTCTGGAGCCTTTAGTACGGTGGCCCTGAAGTGCAAACCACATCAACAAGTTACTAAACACAACTACAAATTATAATACACAACGACATTTCAAAAAACACAACAACATTAACTAAAGGGAAGAGGTAGGTCCCAGAGGGAAAACCTGGGAAATCTCTGATTGGATGACGCCACTTTTGGCTTTTGGACCAGAAGTTAAGGCTATAGCTCTTTCAATGTTCGGATAGGCGGGAAGACAGTCACAGCGCTATGTATTGCCCAAGCTGCGGAAAAGAGTTGGTTGAGCTGTCACCGAACTTTTGCAGCAGCTGTGGCAAGAGGATTCAAGAAATATGTGTTGGAGCTACTCCATGGTCTTCAAGTAAGTTCATAAGCATGAAAAATAGTTTATTTGTCTTATAGTACCTTATTAACGTTAGCGGTTTCCAGACCGTGCCCGTAATGTTGAATTAAACGTGTACTTAGGTTTCAGTCATGCAGCAACATTTATAGGTAAAATATAAATGTCCGTTGCATTCGTGGGCGCTATTTACCAGGGAAATCTGTGTTGCTCTGGTTAGTATGGCATGTCTGCATATATGGCTATGCATCTCTCTGATGTGCACCTTTGTCATTTTTTCCCCCATTGACTTTAGCACGACAGGCTATCCCACCCTGCCCGACTCCAGCCTTCAGCACCTTCCTAGAATACCGACAAAAGAAAAACGAGGAGCAACAAAAGTTTTATCTTGGGAGAAAGGGGTTAAAGCACAAGGGAAAAATAAAAGTTGGGGTAGGTTAGCTATGACTCTGGCTGAAAACAAGCAGCTTTTATCAAGGATTCTGGTATGAAGAAAGTTCAGCGTAGCAAAGCTATGCAGAATACTTGTTAACCAGTCATAGCAAATTGTCAATTCATGATCAATCAAAATAGTAAATCAGCTATTGATTAATAAATTAACAACCACTATTATGATCTGTTTGTATCCAAATCTGTGGTGTAAAAGTAAAGGTTTCCATCATTCTGCTTTGACTGATATTAGTATTTATTTGGTCCATAAGGTTGTTATTGCAAAATGTAACACAATAATTAAAAGCAAAAAGAACAATTTTGACAATATTTTTAAACATTTCTCAGTCTTTCACATCTTTTTTCTTTCAGATAAATGTTGGCTTGATGGTAATTCAGAAGGGTTGTCTAAGGCCACAGCGTGGAAGAACTATTTCCCTTACAACAGACCCAGATATCTCTGCCACAACTCTGCTCAGTCAGGCTGTTAAAAAAATGAAGGACTTCAACAAAGATGTAAAAGATGGGCCTTTCCTTCTTCTGTATCCAGATGGGACAGAGGTCATTAATATCCCTGGGACACAAAGACCTTTTACCCTTGCTGCTTATAAGGCCGAGGTTGGCAAGTCATATCAAAGGATTACAGTTTTCATCTGCTTGAAAAGGGACTTTGAAGAAGGTAAGCTGCGATGTTTGTGTGTGGAGTTTGGCACACATTGCCTAAACTTCAACAAATGTAAATTTTGAAGTTGTGCAAGTAAGCATCACTGGCATAAACCAATCAAGTCAGTCGCATACATACATTAGCTCCTACATGTCAAGTTACTTTCTAGAAACGTGAAAGCTTTGGGATCTGCTGAGTCATGAGTTTTTACCAATGCTGTGTTTATGCATTTGGATATGACCTAACATTGTTTAGTGAATATAGTATTATCACTTAGTAGAATTTTTTCTTTTTTTTTTTTGTTGATGTTTGTTTTTTTATGTTTTACAGTTGG